>NC_140014.1:10757634-10936304 GCF_964263955.1 Coregonus lavaretus
ACTTATACAGAATCAAACTCGCTTTACAGAGAGAAAACAGGACAAAGGCACAATCACATGAGGCTGGAAAATACATTTCCGAAACTGGAATAGGTCAGTTGAGGATTCGTGTCAGGCGAGGATATATAATGAGTGTTGCAAAGCCAATTTCGTTGAGCTAGTCAATGTCACCGCTGTAAAGGCTCATCTTCGAGTCAACATACAAAAATACCCTGTATTTTGTAGGGAGCATTTTCTGTAGAAATGTCTTGTGAAATTATTATTAGTGGGAATGTTGTATAGAAGTGGTCGAAAGGTCAGCAATAGCCACTTCTAACTATGTGTAGGCCTACAGTATGTTCCATATGGCTATGTCGTTGTTGTTTCACATCACTGATGTATTGTGTTCTGACTTCTGAGCTATGAACATTGTGCATTGCAATGATGGTTGGTCAGTAAATGTACCTAGATGCAAAATGTCGGCCACAAATGTTTTGTAGCAACATTTGACGATGAGAATGGGATAATGGGAGAGTAAAGGTGGGGCGATACTATCTGTCCACTTTTCTCTGTCATAACAGCAAAATTGACAATTGATTCTATCTGGCTCGAAGGACCATGAAAAGCCTTGTTCAATCAAAACAATAACATTCATCAAGCACAGATAAAGCACATTGTAGCCTATGGACCACATCTAGGCTACGTTATGTTGAATAAACAAAATGTAAACATCTCATCTTGCCTTGGTAGAATTTGACAATTTGAGAAATCTTGTCACTGGTCTTGTTTAAGTAGGGTTCGATAATAGTATGGTTCTGAGTCTCACAGCTCACATCATTCACAGCCTCTGTGTCTTCCTCCCGGCCCAGTTACTGCTGGGCCTGGCTGTGTCTGTCCTCGGCTCAGCTCAGTGTGACAGTGCCAGACTCTGCACTGACCTTCCTTGATGTTACGGGCTACAGAGGAGCCAGTACAGGGGCTAACGAGACATTGACATGGTGCGATAGCCAGGGGTGCCACACAATTATTCTAGCCTAGCGAAGAGAGCTATGTGAGAGTGTGTTGTGTCTGGCTCCTGTAGCTCTCTATCAGTCTGGCCAGACAGCAGGACTCTTCCTATTAATGATTGATGTCTTTGATTCTCTGTCAAACTACACAGGTCAGGTCCCAACACAAGGGAGCTTCATCAACATGGACTCACTCACCCAAAATGCTCTGCTTTCTGTTTTGGGGATTTGGTTTCTGAATAACATATTTTTTTTGTCTGAGGAAAGCCTGAGATGCTCTCCTTTATTCAATTCCTCTTCAACAGTTTGAAGAGTTTTTGTGTTTACTTTTTGTTTTTCATGCTAACTTTGAGAAAAGTCCCATATCTTATTGCGATTAACATAAATGTACAACAAGAAGTAAGCATTGTAACTTAATACTTAGGAGAAAATGTTATAACACAACATTTATGCGTAATAGAGTGCTACTATTAGAGACTAATTTGAGTGGAGATATCTCGTTAACAGCTGATAAGGTGCGTCCGCATCTGATTAACAGGAGTAATTCATGGAATAAGTCACTTAGCCATGGTGCTGATGAGTGGATGATTGAGTGTGTTTCCCCATAAACATCCAGGTGAGGTGACATTGAACAAAAAAAAGCTTCAGTTTATCAATTAAGCACTCAGTCAATAAATGAACTGCTGAAAATCAATGAAAGTGACGTAGACTGCAGTAGTGCCACTTACTCTTGACGTTGACAAATTCATTCAATTATTTAATCAAATCCTCAGAAAAGAGGACAACACCTAATTTCTTTCAGATCAGAACAACAACAAAAAGCTACGGTATGCATTAATCTGCTGAGGCGACGCCGCTATCATCCATTCTCTCCATCTCTCCATCAGCTGAAATTCCATACTGGCTACAAGTTGGTTCATAGTCATTCCATAAAAGCGAGCGCATAGGGGAAGCCAAGCATCAAACGCTGAGGAAACAGCAATAGGGAAGTGGGGTCAGGACCCTGTGTGGCTGCCTGGGTAATAAAATAGGGATTTGTGCTGGGAATAAAAGAGAGGAGAGGTGGAGGGGATAGACTACATTTGAGCAACATCCAACAGTCAGGGGGAAAATGAAATATGCCATAGAACAAAGAGATACAAAAAATTACTTTCACCACATCAAAGTTGCATTTCTAAAATCTCAACAATGCAAGATAGATGTTAAACACGTTCTAATCCTTTTTCTAAGACAGAGAGTAGCATTCCCACAGCATGAGGCGTATATGCCTGCAGTTCTATGATGATTAGTGACTACGCAGAGTTTCTTACACATTTTAGCTGCCTATCAAATGTGGCTAAACATATTTGTACATCTTCAAGTTTATTTCTTCGGTTTGCTTAAAGTTCATTCTGGATTGTCTGCTTGCAAATTCTATCTCATAGTCTTTGTTCTCATAATGTATAGCCTATGCATGCAACATTTTAATTAAAGATAACTCTTCGACCTATATAGATAGACAACACTGTTACTTAAATAAAGTTGGACTACAGTTATATGGGTCCAATGCGTCAACTTCCCGGTAAAGTGAATGAATAAATAAGAAAAATAAGCTCTCACTTTGTTGTAAAGGGCACTTTGCTCGGTTGCATTCAAGGCTGAGCTCACTGCAACGCCTCAGTGGACCTTATGCTAGGGGGGTATTGATCTGTGTGTGTAAAGTTTCAGCCCACTGATTGCATGTAGAAAACAGGGCTATGTTCTCAAGGCTAGCGGCTGTCTAGCCACGAAACCAAAGCATTCTTCTCCCTCAATCCTCATGGTAATCCTTCTGGACCCCTTCAAACATTTGATCAACATTCGCTCAACTTTCAGGTGTCTTATTTGAACCTATAATACAGCGATATTTTGAGTCCTTGTTGAAATTCCACAATAAACCACTGATAATATACCATGTTCTACACTTGAGTGATTTAAATGTAAGGTCTTGGGAAGAGAGGGCGTTTTAAAGACGGTCTTGATGGGTAGGTCACTTTGTTTTTCTTTGAAAACGACTTACACGATGGGTCTCATGCAATACCTCCCTCCTGCCTCCTGCCTCCTGCCTCTTTTCTCATTTGACATACAGTATATTCTTAACAGTGATCCATTGTGGGCCTTATGACAAGAAAATAATCTATTACAAAAATGCATTTGGAACTGGAGGGGAAGAGGAACTAGAATCTAGATCAATACGATTTCAGGAGGCTGTGAGTGTTTCTGAAACTGAATTTCCACCTTCTTCCGTGTGAGTTGTTTTGACCTTGATCTCAAAGGAGATATGTCTTTCCTGCTACCCCCAGCCTCCCTACTCCATGATTATCCTGTACAGTGTGAAAGATAACCTTTGTGGTGAGCGGCACTTTTCTCTTCCCCCTCGCCACGCCTCGTGCCATTATCTTGCCAATCTGGAAAAATAGAACAAAAGATGTCACCATGCAGGCGTCCATAGCGCACCTTTATATTTCTTATGCACTTTTCTCTCATTATTCCCTCGGCTGTCTAAATTGCTTCTCCACGATAATTGAATTTAAATGAGAAAAAGGCAGGGTGACAGAGTATTTTGCTGTGTTAACGGGTTGGTGTTAAAAGTCCTCGCTCTTTTAATGGCCTAGCTATTAAAACCATCTAGATACGAGAGAGATAAAGATTTAGAAAAATAGTTCATAATCAGTTTACTGCAGATTGCTGTGTACTGTTTCGAGTTAAGGTTTAATTCTGATTTTACTATCCTGCGCTACAGTATCTTCTTTCCATTTGGTTTTACAATGATACACAGGGCCACCAGACAGACCAAAGGAAATGGGTACGAACGGGGCGGCAGGTAGCTTTGTGGTTAAGAGCGTTGCGTCAGTAACCGTAAAGGTCGCTGGTTCTAATCCCCGAGCCGACTAGGTGAAAAAACTGCAGATGTGCCCTTGAACAAGGCACTTAACCCTAATTGCTCCTGTAAGTCGCTCTGGATAAATAAATGCATAATAAGATTTCTGCCAAAATAAACATCCAACTGTTGTCCCCAAATTATTGTTCAGTGAGAGGAAGTCATTCAGGCTTCAGCGGACAGAAACACATGTTGTGACGGTGCAACAATCGAATGAAGCGCCACAGCTAGAAGTACTGCGAAATGAAAACAAAATCAGGGCATTAGCATGTGCCTCAATCAATGTTTTCTGTTGTTCTCTTTGCCTGTCATGTCTCAGTGGAACTGGAGATAGACACTACATAAAGTCATGTCTTCTCAGATGGATACTAGGACAACTCTCCTCCCGCTCAACCTGTTCTCCTGTCCCTTTCAACCTAGCAGGTTAGCAAAACCAAAACAGAGCATCATTAATAATTTACCTTGTTCATGCTGGGATAATACAGATACAATTATTGAAATCACGCCATATCCTCATTGATAGAAAGATGTATTACTCTCTTCTGTGCATCCCTGATCTGGACTGGACCCAAGGTTGATGGATTATTTTGGTGTGGAATATTTTGGACTCCCATTGCATTGTTTAAATTTTAGACATAAAAAATATATATAAAAAAGCAGAATGAGTCAATATCATTGGTGAGGTTAAGCACATAACATGGTCAGACAACTACTGGCCACAGCGCACAAATAGGTTGAATTGAATTATTTTAGAGAGAAAAAAAATCCCATAAAACGATTTGGCATGGAATAGCCTTCTTTTGACACAGTATCATCATCGCTTGTGAGTCAGTTGGTATTCTCATATATTGAAAATACCTCTCAGTGTACCATATCAAGGAACAAATGTGGCAAGTTATTCAAGCAATATCAACAATATCAGAGCTGTCTGCCACAATTGTGATGGAGGCAGGAACCCAAAATGCATTACATTTCCATTATAACCACAGCAATGTGGTTCATAGTAAAGGTGCACTTTCTGTGCACCCCATTTATTCTGAATGAAGAGGTGGCGGCTGCAGTTCAATGACCTCTTATCTGCTGGTGTGCCTGTCATAGAAGCCATCAGAGTGAAAGGATTAAGCCCTGGCTCATATCGATATAAGTCCTGAATGGACACACACACTCCACACACACACACACACACACACACACACACACACACACACACACACACACACACACACACACACACACACACACACACTCCACACACACACACACACACACACACACACACACACACACACACACACACACACACACACACACACACACACACAGGGATGTCATGCTCTCATATGTGCTCTCTCTCTGTTGTTCTTTCTCTCTCTCTCTCTCTCTCTCGCTCTCATACTGTACATATTCTGTAGGCATGTGAACACAATGCTCTGCTGCTCCTCATACTGTACATATTCTGTATGCATGTGAACACAATGCTCTGCTGCTCCTCATACTTGTTTGAGCTGATGCAGACTGTTTCGTCAATATGCATGCCACCATATTTGGATTCTATTGGCTTTCTGCTACAATACTTGACCCGTGTGCCCCCCTTTTTGCTTTAACTTCAGTAAATTAGGAAATATGCTGACTTCAAGCGTGCCAATTTTCATTATTTCCACCTTTCTTGTTCTCATCTGGGGATTTAATGTGGGAATCAAGCACCGGCCATGTAGACAGTTAGATATGATGACTTTCAGATTTTGTGCAACTCGATTGCAATGTAATCACATGCATCATTCATAAAGAAAACAAACGTTTTCTAGATACCACCTGAAAATGGCTGTCCAATTTCAAAATATATTTTGATTCATCAAGTAAAATATTTTAATAATATATAATTGTACTTTTATTTTGTTTGTAAATCTACTCTGGGTTAGCGCTATCATTTAAAAGCATATCAACATAAATAAATAAATATTGATCAACTAGAATCTAGATAATGTTCCGATCACTCCAGTATACCTCATTTGTAAGGATTTATAAGCTATTCACAGTGCCAGTATGGGAAATGGGAATGGGAAATGTTAAGCCCCATGTTGATGTATCTGTCTCAACATGCGTGATTAGACTTGCGTGAGGCCCTGCTCTTGAACCAACCTGTTTGCTAATGCAGAATTTCATCAGATAGCAGGAAATTACTTCTTTGACATGCATAATGTATTGTTATGTCTTTACCCATCTGACTCAAGATCAGGAAAATGTACTTATGTAAAAGAAAAAGGGTCAACCAATTCCCTGTCTCTGCTGAGTGTCTCTCGCCCCCTCATCCTGAAATGATTTCACCTCACTAGGGGTAAAACCAGTCTTCAGGTGGCAGAAATAGGACTGTTTTGAGAATTTAGTGGCATTTTTGGAAGGATTTGAAAGAGGAGCTACTCTTGAATTGAGGAACTCAGAGAATAGTGAGTTTTAGCGACTAAAAGAATAGCAGCTCTGTAGGAGGTTAGATCATGGGTCCTCTATTCCAGCAGAGGGAGTGATTGGGTCCTGGCCTCTTTACTGGAAGGGGGGAAATTTTTAGATGTGTATACAGGCCCTCTACACAGGTTAGCAACAAATACAGTACATTTGACATTATTTTAGTCATTTTGCAGATGCTCTTATCCAGAGGGACTTACAGGAGCAATTAGGGCTAAGTGCCTTGCTCATGGGCACATCGAAAGATTTTCACCTAGTCGGCTCAGGGATTTGAACCAGCAACCTTTCGGTTACTGGCCAAATGCTCTTAACCGCTAGGCTACCTGCCACCCTACATATGGCTTCACATACAGCTTTTGTTTTTTACATATGATGCTCTGTGTGGTCCAGTGGTCATACATGATAATAAGTAAATATTCTATAGCGTATCGCCCTGGATGTTAGATACAATTTTCTATGGTGGACTCTGAATTGACTGCTGTGTTATGTTCCTCAAAGCCAATATTAGTAGTCCAGACAGCATTTTGTTTGATTCACATGATTTCCCCCACAAATTCAAATGTACATTTACGTCATTTAGCAGATGCTCTTATCCAGAGCGACTTATAGTTAGTGAGTGCATACATTTTTTTCATACTGGCCCCCCGTGGAAAACGAACCCACAACCCTGGCGTAGTAAGCGCCATGCTCTACCAACTGAGCTACACGGGGCAAATCAAAGTTTGTTGGTCGCGTACACAGATTTGCAGATGTTATCGCAGGTGCAGGGAAATGCTGGTGTTGCTAGCTCCTACAGTGCAGTAATAATACCTAGAAATACAAAACAATACGCACATAATCCCAAAAATGTAAGATGTTGCATCTGAAGTGCAGTTTTTCCACATGTCCTATTGCATCAGGGTAAATATAGGTTTTAGGCCTGGTAACCCTGGTCTGGAGGGATCACTGATCTCTCCCTGTTACTCTCCAAATGATACCTGTTTCCGAGCAAGACAGATTGACTCGGACAGAACTCAATGATGTCATAACTAATAACTGATTTAATAATAATTTTAGTAATAATAATAATAATTTATCATTCATAATTCACTTCAGCAAATCTTGGAATGTATTGGAATATTTAAGAAAACAGATATTCGCATGTGGCATTTAAATAAGTAATAACCCGTCCAAAGAGTCTTCACTTCTGAAAAGATCCAGTGTACAAGTTTGATGCACCACATACCAGTCGGAGTGTTCTATTTTTCATGATGTTAATAACATTAACTATGTTTTTCAAATATCTTGTATTTGACACACTCCAAAGGTACAGTTGTTCAAATTGTTCAAGATGTAAAGATTTTTTTCTTCCAATCTTGGAGAAGCAGCTTTGATAAGTCAACTTCCACAAAGGACCTTGAATGTTGTTTAGATAGCAGATTGTTGATTTCTTTCATGTGGCTAACTGGTGTGAGAATCCCGCCGAATACGCATGCGAATACAACGGGTGTAGACTTTACCGTGAAATGCTTGCTTACTAGCCCTTCCCAACGATGCATGTGACATACTGTAAGAATGAAGCTTTATACTTTGAGGTAGATACATGTATGTACATAAAGGCAGGGTAATGTGACTAGGCATCAGGATAGATAAAAATAAGAGCAAAATAAAGAACAGAGTAGCAGCAGTATATGATGAGTGTGAAAGTGTGTGTGTGTGTGTGTATGCGTGTGTATGTGTGTGTGTTGTGTCGTTATGTGTGTGTATGTGAATAGTGTATGTGAATGTATGTGGGTTTTGTGTGAGAGTGTCAGTGTAGTGTGTGAGTGAGTGTATACATTATAGTGTACAGTACCAGTCAAAAGTTTGGACACACCAACTAATTCCAGGGTTTTTCTTAATTTTTTACTATTTTCTACGTCGTACAATAATAGTGAAGACATCAAAACGATGAAATAACACATATGGAATTATGTAGTAACCAAAAAAGTGTTAAACAATTCAAAATATATTTTATATTTTAGATTCTTCAAAGTAGCCACCCTTTGCCTTATGATAGCTTTGCATTCTCTCAACCAGCTTCATGAGGAAGTCACCTGGAATAATTTCCCAACAGTCTTGAAGGAGTTCCCACATATGCTGAGCACTTGTTGGCTGCTTTTCCTTCACTCTGCAGTCCAACTCATCCCAAACCGTCTCATTTGGGTTGAGGTCAGGTGATTGTGGAGGCCAGGTCATCTGATGCCGCTCTCCATCACTCTCCTTCTTGGTCAAATAGCCCTTACACAGCCTGGAGGTGTGTTTTGGGTCATTGTCCTGTTAAAAAACAAATGATAGTCCCACTAAGCGCAAACCAGATGGAATGGCGTATCGCTGCAGAATGCTGTGGTAGCCATGCTGGTTAAGTGCGCCTTGAATTCTAAATGAATCACCGACAGTATCACCAGCAAAGTACCCCCACACCATCACACCTCCTCCTCCATGCTTCACGGTGGGAACCATCCGTTCACCTACTCTGCGTCTCACAAAGACATGGCGGTTTGGACTGATCAGACCAAATGACAGCTTTCCACCGGTCTAATGTCCATTGCTCATGTTTCTTAGCCCAAGCAAGTCTCTTCTTATTATTGGTGTCCTTTAGTAGTGGTTTCTTTGCAGCAATTCGACTATGAAGGCCTCACTAATGCAGTCTCCTCTGTTGAGATGTGTCTGTTACTTGAACTCTGTGAGGTGCAATCTGAGTTGCAGTTAATTGCCGATTTCTGAGGCTGTTAACTCTAATGAACTTATCCTCTGCAGCAGAGGTAACTCTGGGTCTTCCTTTCCTGTGGTTGTCCTCATGAGAGCCAGTTTCATCATAGCGCTTGATGGTTTTTGCGACTGCACTTGAAGAAACTTTTAATGTTCTTGAAATTTTCCAGATTGACTGACCTTCATGTCTTAAAGTAATGATGGACTGTTGTATCTCTTTGCTTATTTGGACTGTTCTTGCCATAATATGGACTTGTTCTTTTACCAAATAGGGCTATCTTCTGTATACCACCCCTACCTATTCACAACACAACTGATTGGCTCAAACGCATTAAGAAGGAAAGAAATTCCACAAATTCACTTTTAACAAGGCACACCTGTTAATTGAAATGCATTCCAGGTGACTACCTCATGAAGCTGGTTGAGAGAATGCCAAGAGTGTGCAAAGCTATCATCAAGGCAAAGGGTGGCTACTTATATAAACAAATATAAACTAAATATTTTGATTTGTAATATGGGTTTGTCTTTTACCAACTAGGGCTATCTTCTGTATATATCAATGCAAAGGCTGGCTATTTGAAGAATGTCAAATATAAAATATATTTTCATTTGTTTAACACTTTTTTGGTTACTACATGATCCCATATGTGTTATTTCATAGTTTTGATGTCTTCACTATTATTCTACAATATAGAAAATAGTAAAAATAAAGAAAAACCGTGGAATGAGTAGGCGTGTCCAAACTTTTGATTGGTACTTTATGTACACTGAGTGTACAAAACTTTAGGAACACCTTCCTAATATTGAGTTGCAGCCCTATTTGCCTTCAGAACAGCCTCAATTAATCGAGACATGGACCACAAGGTGTCAAAAGCGTTCCACAGGGATGCTGGCCCATGTTGACTCCAATGTTTCCCACAGTTGTGTCAAGTTGGCTGGATGTCCTTTGGGTGGTGAACCATTCTTGATACACACGGGAAACTGTTGAGAGTGAAAAACCCAGCAGTGCTGCAGCTCCTGACACACTCAAACTGGTGTGCCTGGCACCTACTACCATACCCCGTTCAAAGGCACTTAAATATTTTGTCCTGCCCATTCACCCTCTGAATGGCACACATACACAATCCATGTCTCAATTGTCTCAAGGCTTAAAAATAATTATTTAACCTGTCTCCTCCCCTTCAGCTACACTGATTGAAACGGATTTAACAATTGACATCAATAAGGGATCATAGCTTCACCTGGATTCACCTGGTCAGTCTATGTCATGGAAAGAGCAGGTGTTCCTAATGTTTGTACGGTCCATGTATAGTCTTGATGGTGTGCAGTCAGTGCAAGATAGGGTCAATGCAGATAATTCCATAGGGATGTCTTAATCATAGTTAAAAAGATTGCCCATAATGTAACTTAGAGATGCCATGTTGAGTATATCCTCAGGGAAAATTATATTACACGATTTAATCAGTTCATATCAACACAGACTGTGCACAGGAGAGGATAGCAGTACTGTAGTATACACTACAGTATGATACTTCCACTGGGCTTTGTGGCTAAGGCCGGGCGCTTGGGCTTCTCCTATTCCAAGCTTTAAGTCACTCGCTCAACCCCTATGAGCTACCCAGTGAGCAGCACTCATGTCCCTGGGTTTTCAAATGCTAATGACGAGTGGCGCTGAAAGCCTCAATTTGGGACATGCAATTCAGCCTGTGGTGTTTGGTGAGGCCTAGTTCATGTTGGGAAGGCTGGGTTCCTTCCCCTTCCCCCTCTAGTCTTTTGTGTGCTGCTGCAATAGGCACAGATGTTCGTCTCGCCTCACACAGGGCCACTCTCCCCCTAATCGCCACCCTGTATGTGTATGGCTTGCACCTGCCCGACAGCTCTCTCTCTTTCTCTCTTTCTCCACTGAATTAAGGTCTTGCCTGATGTCCCCCAATATCGGCTACTTCTCAGGCGCCTGATTGCTAAAACATTGAACTGGGGATTGGGGGATGAAGGGAGGAGATGGGTGGGTGGAAGAGGAGGTGGGGGTACTCTTTTGTTATTGTGGGAAGAGGCAAAAAAGGCAGAGGGGTTAGCCTTCCCTGCTCCAGCTGGAGAGAATTTGGAACATAATACCCATGTCGTGGCTCAGCTGAACCTCAATGCTGATGGTGCATTTGAGCTGCCTCCCTCTTTAGGGTTGGTAGATGGATGTGAGAGGAGAGCCCTTAGAAATTGGACCAAAGTGCAGTTTGCTGTGCATCTCCCGTAGTGTGGTGTGATTTGCTCATCTCGAAATGGTGCTTTCAAACTGTGTGCGGATATTTGTCCTTGTAAAGTCCAACGTTTTGTCACCATAGGTTTCTGGGAAACAATTTGTATGCTTTTAACTAGATTCTTTTGGAGAAATAAGTATCATAATTTCCTTGAAATGAAATCACCCCAGGTGCAAGCAGAGCTCAATGTAACTTTTGCTTTAGCTTGAAGTAATGTAAGGGAAGGGGAACACAAATGCTTCTATTCTAACACCATACATGAGGTCAATACACACTCAATACTAACTTGCCAATGCATTGTTTAAGTATTCTATAAAGCACTGCTTCAGTTCGAATAATTTATTATAGCGTGTAAAGATTCTCTATTACAACGTTCCACCCAAGTACTTTCTAATTATCAAGTTGGGCTCTTACTTTTTGTTTTACATTTACATTTGCCTCTGTTGGTGAGCACTCTCCATGTGCAGAGAGTCTATGCATACAGAGGTGCTGAGACCTAGAGTACCAGTCAAAAGTGTCACGTACGTTAAGAAACGGGTCGGGCCAAGGTGCAGCGTGAAAGGCGTACATGTTTATTTAAATAATAAACACACGACACAGTAAACAAAATAACAAACTTAACTGTGACGGTCCAAAGGGCTAACACACTAGCCTAAATAGGAACACAACAAAATCCCACAACACAGGCAGGAAAACTGGCTGCCTAAGTATGAACCCCAATCAGAGACAACGAGCGACAGCAGCCTCTGATTGGGAACCACACCCGGCCAAACATAGAAATACAAACCTAGACTATTCACACCCTGACCAAACTAGCTAAAGTTCTATAGGCCAGGGCGTGACAAAATGTTTGGACACACCTACTCATTCAAGAGTTTTTCAATTTTTTTTACTATTTTCTACGTTAGAGGATAATAGTAAATACATCATAACTATGAAATAACACATATGGAATCATGTAGTAACCCAAAAAGTGTTCAACAAATCAAAATATATTTTATATCGCTGCAGAATGCTGTGGTAGCCACGCTGGTTAAGTGTGCCTTGAATTCTAAATAAATTATAGACAGTGTCACCAGCAAAGCACCCCCACACCATAACACCTCCTCCTCCATGCTTTACGATGGGAACTACACATGCGGAGATCATTAGTTTGGACTCCAAATTTCCACCGGTCTAATGTCCATTGCTCGTGTTTCTTGGCCCAACCAGGTCTCTTCTTCTTATTGGGGTCCTTTAGTATTGGTTTCTTTGCAGCAATTCGACCATGAAAGCCTGATTCATACAGTCCCTTCTGAACAGTTGATGTTGAGATGTGTCTGTGTCTTGATAACTGTGAATCATTTATTTGGGCTGCAATTTCTGAGGCTGGTAACTCTAATGAATTTATCCTCTGCAGCAGAGGTAACTCTGAGTCTTCCATTCCTGTGGTGGTCCTCATGAGAGCCAGTTTCATCATAGCACTTGATGGTTTTTGTGACTGCACTTGAAGAAACTTTAAAAGTTCTTGACATTTTCCATATTGACTGACCTTCATGTCGTAAAATAATGATGGACTGTCGTTTCTCTTTGCTTATTTGAGCTGTTCTTGCCATAATATGGACTTGGTCTTTTACCAAATAGGGCTATATTCTGTATATATCAATGCAAAGGCTGGCTATTTGAAGAATCTCAAATATAAAATATATTTTCATTTCTTTAACACTTTTTTGGTTACCAAATGATTCCATATGTGTTATTTCATAGTTTTGATGTCTTCACTATTATTCTACAATGTAAAAATTTTACAAATAAAGAAAAACCCTTGAATGAGTAGGTGTGTCCAAACTTTTGACGTGTATTTGGATTGCTTCCATTTGCAAAGAGGAAGACTTCCCAACCCAGTCTTATGACCTGGATGCTCCTGATTTCCACAGTACCATTTATGAGGATACTCCATACGTTTTTACCCTTGAGTCAAAATCAATGACATCTCGCCAGTTTGGCAGATTTTGGTAACATTTTGGACCAAGTAAAGGCTGACAGACCAGTCGAGGATAAAACCAATCTCTTCCTTTTCTCTGCTGAGTCTGTACTTAGTTAGAGGAAAGGAGTTCTAGGAACTGATAATTACTGTGAATGGCACAACAGCAGAACCAGGGGACAGCCATTGGAATGATAACAGGGCCTAGTCTCTCCTCTTTCTCTCAACACAGATCCATTTAATGCAATATTCAGCCTGTGTCAAGTTGAGGAAGTGATGATCGCTCTCCGAGGTCTCTGGTCCTCTGCTTTTATTTTACCAATGTTCTCGAAGTGTAGGCAGCTTGAGTTGACTGACACTCCTGTGATGTGTTGTGACAGTTTTATGGTTCTCTGGAGGAGCCCTCTTTATTGCACGCCTTCGCTGAGTGCGGCGTACTGTAATCATCACAACTTAACCACGACCTTGGCCCTAACTAGGGTACTGTTGCTGTGACGCAACACTGTGGTGGGGGGCAGATGCACATCAGCCTCTTTGCACTTAGGCTACCTCATCCATAACCCACACTTCCACAAAATGACTTTAGTGATCCTTACTTTCTTGATTTAATCGGGCATCGGAGTGGAGGTTTGTCACGAAATGAACCGCTCCAGGAAAAGGGTATTGGCCCATAAACTCAAGTTGAGAAGTGCCTCAAAACTTCAAAACCTCAAATCCCTAAACATTTAACTTTCACAAGAAACAGTCAAACCAATAATGCAGAGACTTGGATCGTTGAAAGCAAGAGAAAAACACAATCTTCAACCGACAGTACTGAGTTGTCAACACTAGTGCAAACACCAGCACATTCGACCACAGGCTTTAGTAGGCCTCTCTGGTCAGTTCTGTTTGACGATTAGGGTGCAGAGCGATTAAACCTAGGTCAGGGATCTCACGATCAGATATTATCATGATACTTAGGTGCCAATAAGATATTTATTGCGATTCTCAAGATTCTATATGTATTACGATTCATTATTACGAGTTGATGTTCCAATCATATTGCTCTGTATGTCTGCTGCAGAGAGACAACAGAGAGCATGAGAAAATGTGTTTTGATCAGTCATGGAA
Organism: Coregonus lavaretus; assembly: GCF_964263955.1. Lineage (NCBI taxonomy): Eukaryota > Metazoa > Chordata > Actinopteri > Salmoniformes > Salmonidae > Coregonus > Coregonus lavaretus. The sequence continues at coordinate 10,772,038 of NC_140014.1, forward strand.
ATAAAAGTGCTGAAAATATGTTGGCTCACTATTTGAAAAGAAGAAGGAGAACAAGCTATAGGATTAAAAATACCTGAGTTTTGGAGCCGGTACAGCCGACTAGCGGTAGCTAACACTACCTAATGACGCAACTATTTTTTAAATTGTATTTTTACAAATCGATACTTGGAGTATAATATTGTCCAAAAATAGTATTGCGATATGTAACTGTATCGATTTTTCCCCTATCAGGTTTTTGATTATACAGTGAGCCCCAAAGTATTGGGACAGTGACACATCTTTTGTTGTTTTGGCTCTGTACTCCAGTAAAGGATATGACTAAATGACAATGAGGTTAAAGTGCAGACTGTCAGCTTTTATTTGAAGGTATTTTCATACATATCGGGTGAACCGTTTAGAAATTGCAGCACTTTTTGTACATAGTCCCTCCATTTTAGGGGACCAAAAGTATTGGGACAAATAAACTTATATGTGTATTAAAGTAGTCAAAAGTTTCGTATTTGGTCACATATTCCTATCACGAAATGATTACATCACGCTTCTGACTCTACAAACTTGTTGGATACATTGCTGTTATTTTGGTTGTGTTTCAGATTAGTTAAATAATGTATTGTGTATTGTGTTTTGGAGTCACTTTTACTGTAAATAAGAATATAATATGTTTCTAAACACTTCTACATTAATGTGGATGCTACCATGATTACGGATAATCCTGAATGAATCGGGAATAAGGATGAGTGACAAAGTTACAGACGCACAAATATCATACCCCCAAGACATGCTAACATCTCACCATTACAATAACAGGGGACGTTAGCATTTTGTTTTGGGCGGGGGGGGGGGGGGGGGGGGGGGGGGGGGGTATTCGGAAAGTATTCAGACCCCTTCCCTTTTTACACATTCTGTTACGTTACAGCCTTATTCTAAAATTGATTAAATAAAACATTTTCCTCCCCATGATGACAAAGCGAAAACAGGTTTTTTAAAAACAGAAATACCTTATTCACTTAAGTATTCAGACCCTTTGCTATGAGACTCGAAATTGAGCTCAGGTGCATCCTGTTTCCATTGATCATCTTGAGATGTTTCTACAACTAGATTGCAGTCCACCTGTGGTAAATTCAAATGATTGGACATGATTTGGAAAGGCACACACCTGTCCATATAAGGTCCCACAGTTGACAGTGCATGTCAGAGCAAATACCAAGTCATGTGGTCGAAGGAATTGTCCGTAGAGCTCCGAGACATGATTGTGGTGAGGCACCGATCTGGGGAAGGGTACCAAAAAATGTCTGCAGCATTGAAGGTCCCCAAGAACACAGTGGCCTCCATCATTCTTAAATGTAAGAAGTTTGGAACCACCAAGACTCTTCTTAGAGCTGGCCGCCCGGCCAAACTGAGCAATCGGGGGAGAAGGGCCTTGGTCAAGGAGGAGACCAAGAACCGATGGTCACTCTGACAGAGCTCCAGAGTTCCTCTGTGGAGATGGGAGAACCTTCCAGAAGGACAACCATCTCTGCAGCACTCCACCAATCAGGCCTTTATGGTAGAGTGGCCAGACGGAAGTCACTCCACAGTAAAAGACCAAGCGTCACGTCTGGAGGAAACCTGGCACCATCCCTATGGTGGTGGCAGCATCATGCTGTGGGGATGTTTTTTAGCGGCAGGGACTGAGAGACTAGTCAGGATCGAGGGAAAGATGAACGGAGCAAAGTACAGAGAGATCCTTTATGAAAACCTGCTCCAGAGCGCTCAGGACCTCAGATTGGGGCAAAGGTTCACCTTCCAACAGGAAAATGACCCTAAGCACACAGCCAAGACAACGCAGGAGTGGCTTCGGGACAAGTCTCTCAATGTCCTTGAGTTGCCCAGCCAGAGCCCAGACTTGAACCTGATCGAACATCTCTGGAGACACCTGAAAATAGCTGTGCAGCGACGCTCCCCATCCAACCTGACAGAGCTTGAGAGGATCTGCAGAGAAGAATGGGAGAAACTCCCCAAATACAGGTGTGCAAAGCTTGTAGCGTCATACCCAAGAATACTTGAGGTTGTAATCGCTGCCAAAGGGTCTGAATGCTTTATACATTTGCTAAAATATCTAACAACTTGTTTTTGCTTCATCAGTATGGGGTATTGAGTGTATATTAATGAGGAAAACCCCCAATTTAATCCATTTTAGAATAAGGCTGTAACATAACAAAATGTGGAAAAGTCAAGGGGTCTGAATACTTTCCGAATGCACTTAAGTTAATTTGTCCCAATACTTTTGGTCCCCTAAAATGGGTGGACTATGTACAAAAGGTGCTGTAATGTCTAAATGGTTCAACCGATATGGATGAAAATACCCTCAAATTAAAGCTGACAGTCTGCAATTTAACCTCATAGTCATTGTATCATCTCAAATCTAAAGTGCTGGAGTACAGAGACAAAACAACAGAAAATGGGTCACTGTCCCAATACTTTTGGAGCTCATTGTATATTTATGCAGCATTTGTATGACATGCCTATTAATAACTGCTACAGCCCATAACAGCAATGTTATCCATGTGCTGTATTAAATCATATTCTGAACAGCACTACAACTATACCAAGGCTGTAAGACTTTGATCAGTTCCTGAATACTCAGTTTATTTGTTTCTTGGTGTGATTAATAGAGGACTAACGAGGACATACAGGATCAGCTGTTGCTAAACTCTAGCTGCACACTAAATAGTGCAGGGGTGCAACTTTCACTGGGGACGGGGGAGACATGTCCCCCCACATTCTGAAATTGCATTTTTGTCCCCCCCAGTTTTATCATTGGAATGTGATACAAAACGAGGCAAAGGTGTGCTTCAGGGCCATGTGGACGCCTCCGAGCGGTCGGGTAGGCTGTTTGGAGTGTTTATCCAACTGGATAAAAAATTAATTAAAAAAGTGATTCCCCTCCACTTCTAAAACCAAAGTTGCGCCCCTGAAATGTTTGTATGTGTTGTAGTTGTTCAATTGTTGGTGTTTCAGAAAAGTCTCTCATGCTTAAACACATTTTAAACTCTTCATTTTTGCATGTCCAGATTCTCTAATGCTAATAAAATAGGAATGTAGTCTTGTGTCTTGTAAGGGGACAATGCTACACGGACTAGGTGACTGCTGATTTGATGGCATATTTCTAGACCTTCCTGTGTCGAACAATGCATTTGCAAAGTCATGTGACACTTAATGAATATTGAGTGTTCTATCTCTTTTGCCTTCCAATTAATGAATAGATGTTGGTAATTATTTGACCGATGCCTCTCTCCGTGGCATGCCCCATATCCATCACTTAGTTAAAATTAAATAAAAAATCTATACACTGGCAGAGTCATCGGACAGTGTCATTGCGTTCAATGGTAGGAGCCGGAGCCTGAATAACAACTATTGACCTCCTCGAGGAATATTCTCTTTTATCACCACCTCCACCACCAACCACCACACAAGATAAGTGTTCTTTCCCCTCCCATAGAAATCCTGCCAGCCGGTGACAAACAATGTTGTGTTTGTTCATCCCACCCTGGGATAATGAATGCAAAATATTTTAGCCTGATCCAAAGAGGAAAACAAAAGCGAGAGCTTTTAATAACACCTTAGTAAAGTAGCGATTTATATTTCAAACGACTTCTCCTCTGCTTCCTCCGCTGTGTGGTCGGTGGCCATTGTGTAAACAGCCTCCTTGAGAAACAAATGACCGCCTAAATCATTGTAAAGCGGTAGGCCAGGGCAGAGAGGGGATGGGAGATAGCGTGCGTCAGCAAACATTGACTGGGTTTTATCACAATGAGGTGCAGTGTTGGAGGAGCTAACAGGCCGCGTGGCTAATCGCTCTGGGCAGAGAACGCGCATTCCTGCAGGTCAGGGCTCAGGGTTGTGTGTGTGGGGATGAAGAAGGAAAGAGTGTGTGTGTGTGTGTGTTTGTGTGTGTGCGTTCTGGACGGTGTGTGTCGGCCTGCGTGTGTATGCATGCGTGTGTGTGTGTGCGCGTGCCTGGGTGCACGTGTGTGTGTTAGGTGGGAGGAAGGAGAGCTTGGCATGTTTATGTGCAGCCAGTGCTGGCCTAGCGTGGTCAGAGGAAAAACCCAAACTGTGTCTACACTCCCCCTCTCCCCCACCTTCTCCTGTTCTAGATCCACGGCTGACTTTGCATTTTGTGACCTGGTGCAGATAAGCCTGGTGGAAAAGCAGTGTTTGCAGTGATAACTGTGATGACAATTTGTTTACCCTTTTCTAAGCCCGGTGATAAATCACAGGAGAAATGTAACATCTGTTAGACAGGAGTCACAGAAGAGCACTGCATTTTACTGAGGGTCACTCACCACTGGGAGGGAAGGGTGAGAGGAGAGTTTTACTGTTCAAGGACAGACATGCATTTGAGTTTCACAGGAGCAGGAAAACTCTGGATACTTGGAGTGTTTTCTTCTGAGCTCATGACCAGAGTTTTCTACAGAATGAAATGGAACATAATATTATTAGCAAAACGATTAATAGATAAACCTTGATTTAACCAAGTTGAAGAGTTATGGTGCAACCCACCCAATTACTGGATGAGTTGCACCAACATAGAGTAACTCTTAAACTTGGTTAAATCGAGGTTGATCTATTAACTGTGTTGCATAAAACGTTTTAAATTAATGTCACGTTCGTCATGAAAAGTGGACCAAGGCGCAGCGTGATATGAGTACATACTTTAATAGGTACTTACACAAATACAAAACGATACGTGACGTCCTCGGTCAATAACACAAACCTACACGGAACAAGATCCCACAAAACACAAGTGCACAACAGGCTGCCTAAGTATGGTTCCCAATCAGAGACAACAAGCAACAGCTGATTCTCGTTGCCTCTGATTGGGAACCACCCCGGCCAACATAGAAACACATAACCTAGAACAGAACATAGAAAACGAAACATAGACACTACACAAAGAAACTAACACCCTGGCTCAACATACAAGAGTCCCCAGAGCCAGGGCGTGACAGTACCCCCTCCAAAGGCGCGGACTGCGACCGCGCCAACATAAACCCAACAGGGGAGGGGCCGGGTGGGCATTCCTCCTCGGAGGCAGATCCGGCTCCGGGCGTGACCACCACCCTCTAACAACCCCCCCCGTAGCGCCCCTGGTCTGGTCCCGCTGGCTGGAGCTGGACTGGACATCGGTGGAGCGGATTGCTTAGGCTCTGGTGTGGAGCAGCTGACCGGTACCTGACCAGGCACCGGTGAAACAGGCACGGGCTGTGCCGGACTGACGATGCGCACCACAGGCTTGGTGCGGAGAGAAGGAACGGGCCGGACCGGGCTGACGACGCGTACCATTGGCTTGGTGCGGGGAGCAGGGACGGGCCGGACCGGGCTGACGAAGCGCACCACTGGCTTGGTGCGGGGAGCAGGAACAGGCCGGACCGGGCTGACGACGCGCACCATTGGCTTGGTAAGGGGAGCAGATATGGGCCGGACCGGACTGACGAAGCGCACCACTGGCTTGGTGCGGGGAGCAGGAACAGGCCGGGCCGGGCTGGCGACGCGCACCATACGCTTGGTGCGGGGAGCAGGAACAGGCCGGGCTGGCGACGCGCACCATTGGCTTGGTGCGGGGAGCAGGGACGGGCCAGACCGGGCTGACGAAGCGCACCACTGGCTTGGTGCGGGGAGCAGGAACAGGCCGGACCGGGCTGACGACGCGCACCATTGGCTTGGTGCGAGGGGCAGGAACAGGCCGGGCCGGGCTGGCGACGCGCACCACAGGCTTGGTGCGGGGAGCAGGAACAGGCCGGGCCGGGCTGGCGACGCACACCATTGGCTTGGTGCGAGGGGCAGGAACAGGCCGGGCCGGGCTGGCGACGCGCACCATTGGCTTGGTGCGAGGGGCAGGAACAGGCCGGGCTGGCGACGCGCACCATTGGCTTGGTGCGAGGGGCAGGAACAGGCCGGACCGGGCTGGCGACGCGCACCACAGGCTTGGTGCGAGGGGCAGGAACAGGCCGGGCCGGGCTGGCGACGCGCATCACAGGCTTGGTGCGAGGGCCAGGAACAGGCCGGACCGTACTGGGAACACACACCACTGGCCTTGTGTGGGGATCAGGAACGGGCCGGACCGGACTGGTAACACACCTCAGTACCTCTCGCCGTGCCTCTTCATTCTCCTTCCCTCTACTGACCAATGGCCCCCGTAACCTGGTGGCCTTCTCTCCTCGTCCACAAACTCGCCCTTTATCTGCCTCCAGAAGCCCCGTCGTCCATGCCGTGTGCCCCCCCAAAACATTTTATTGGGGGTGCCTCTCGCCTGTCCGACGACGGCCCGGTTGGCACCGCTTCTCCTCTCCTGCCTGGGTCTCCCCCTTCATCGCCCTCCGGTAACGGACGGCCTCCTCCTCCGTGATCTGCCCCCAACCGAGGAGGACATCCACTAACGTTACCTCCGGCGTTTGCTCCTGGACACGCTGCTTGGTCCTGAATTGGTGGGATCTTCTGTCACGTTCGTCATGAAAAGTGGACCAAGGCGCAGCGTGATATGAGTACATACTTTAATAGGTACTTACACAAATACAAAACAACTAAACGATACGTGAAGACCTCGGTATATAACACAAACCTACACGGAACAAGATCCCACAAAACACAAGTGCACAACAGGCTGCCTAAGTATGGTTCCCAATCAGAGACAACAAGCAACAGCTGATTCTCGTTGCCTCTGATTGAGAACCACCCCGGCCAACATAGAAACACATAACCTAGAACAGAACATAGAAAACGAAACATAGACACTACACAAAGAAACTAACACCCTGGCTCAACATACAAGAGTCCCCAGAGCCAGGGCGTGACAATTAATCCTAGTTAAATGTAATCTCTCTTCTAAACTAAGTTTAATTTTGACAATATCATATATAATGTTGTTGCTCCATTGTTCTAAAGTAACGTTTACACTTAGTTTAATAAAATGTAAACTGCCACTAGAGGAGGTTTAAGTTCATAAATGTCAGTGTATGTGCTTTATTTTTGGTGTGATTAACAATTTTAGCTCCTGTGGCTTATCATGTTTGTAAAATTCAACTAGCTAGCTAACTAATTTGACAAACATGTGCAATTAATTTCACCAGTCGCCCGAAGTGAAAACGTACTTTGCTAGCTAGTTGTTTCAATAGAAATATAATTAAAATATATTGCTACAGTGAATCCATTATGACACGTCACTAATCATACTCTAGTGATTTAACCTTAGGCTGGAGTTACACAAAGCAACTTCCCCGCATTTTTTGTTGCAGTTGCCGGTTGCAAGTGACATCATCTCAAACAATTTTGCTGTTACATGACGCAACTCAAACACAATTAAAATTGCATGCAACAGCCAATCAAAATGAAGCTGCTTTTGTCAAATTGTTTGAGAACTCACCCCATGTCATCTGCTGCATTACATCGTGATTTCACAAATTATTTGTTTATCCAACCTTTTCGTTATTGTATAAGGATTGATTTAGACAAAATGCTGGCTGATTTAGACAAAATGATGGCTGATTTAGACAAAATGCTGGCTGATGTAGGCAAAATGCTAGCTGATTTAGACAAAATGCTAGCTAGACACAATGAAATTGCCAGCACTGTTTGATTAAGATAGCTAGATAGCTAGCAGCGAGCTAATCCATTCTCAGAATTAAGTGGTGCAAGACATCGCTGATTAATTATAAACCTAGATTTACAAAATCTAGATTAGGTCTAACCTAAGATTAATCTAAACCATGTTGGTGCAACCTACCGATTATGTTGTACCTCTATGGAGTTTCCTCCCTTGTCCTCCGCTTGCGTGGTTAGGACCCCATCATGTCCTTTCTCATACCTCAGTGTACTGTAGTCCTCTTTAGTAGTCCTCTTTGCCCAGGCTTAATGTACTGTAATATAGCTGTAATTTCAGCAGCTAGCCAACAGATATCAGCCTTCCAGATGATATCATTGCTCTGTAGATTGGAGTAGGTAATGCGGTCATCTTAATCGACAAGTCCTATCAACACACTCATAATCTGGATAGAAGTCTGATGAGTGCAAATATTCAAGGCAAATACACCGCTGACTATTGGGGTTCCTCCACCTCAGAATTTCCATTTAGATTGTTGGTATCCACAGACCCATGTCATGTAAGGCTTATTAGATTGTAGGTTTCTCTGTCCCTTTATGATCCTAAAAGAAAGGGAAAAAGATTGAGGATGCATGGAGGACTTTCCAGAATGTTGCATAGGTTATGAGAGACGAGATTCGCTGTTCTTACTTTACGTTGAGTATGTGCGGCCAAGGAAAGAGCCTCTGCATCAGGGAAATAGCCTCTGCATCAATAGAGACAACTAGGACAGTGTTATGTCCCACACAAAGCTCTCCATCTCTCTTTGTGGAAGTGTCAACACTCTCTGATATCCATCCTTAAACCATTGCAGTCTGCATTTAGATTTTATAATTAATCCTGTTTAGCGATGGGCCGGATAATTCCACCTGGAATCACTGCTATCCTTATCATATTTATTTTATCTGGCGATAACAGATTATGGGAGTTTAATGCACTCAGCATGTGTATAACTCTAGTCTACTCCACTGAGAAGGGGTTCAGGTCTTTAAAACCCCCCTATGGTCAAATTAGCATTAAAAGAGTTTAGCATTAAAAGAGATTGAGATGCATTGGCTGCGTCTCAATCCGCCTATGTCGCACTTCCGCATCTGCGGTGAAAGGTGACAGAGCTAGAGCGGTGTTTGTCAGATCATGAGACATCCCGAAAAAATCGGTCTTCTCACAAAATCTTCTGTAGCGTCCGAATAGTTTGGCCTATTATGACCCCTCTATTGAAAGATGAGACTCTCACAAACATGATAGTGTGCTCCGTTTTGCTCTATGACCCTTACAAGTGTCTTGGGACTCGTCTGAAGTCGGTACAGCTGATCTGCCAACTTCTGTCTGTAGCGTCAGAACAGATTGGGATGCACACTAACGCGTACATGTCGGTTGTTTTGCGCTAGGACGACCGCAGGCGTAGTGAATCGGTGCGTTTGTATGGGCTAATAGCAGTAAGGCCAAAAATAATTTATTGGTATGGCCTTCTTAAAAATATTCTATATAGCTTAGTAAAATAGCTGGCTGGCAACGTTCTTATCCCTTGCTTGCTAGCTAGCCAACTACGGCTAACTTACAGTCACGACAAAAAGTGCAGCCAGAATAACAGCAAAGTAGTTGCATTTGCATTTGTTTAACCTATTTTCTAGTGACATTTATTTGGTACATCCATAACAATGAGCTAATGAGGCACGATTTTGCCTGGCATAGAAAATGTTATCAATCGTCATGACACTGTTGTTCAGAGGAGCTAGCCAAAACAACACAGCTAACACAATCACTTCAAACTGAAGCTGGAAAGACTGCAAACTAGATGCACTTCATTTGGTTTTACCTTTTTTCAATTTACTTTTCTTTGTATATATCCATAAAAATGATGCCAGCTGATTCATGATTTTGACTGGTTGAGAAACGCTGCCTGGCTGCCTGCCTGTCTCGTCCCGACTCCTGACACGTTCATTACTATGGGACAGCTGGCGATCAAATTTGAATATTGAAACAATGTTGCAAATGTCAGAGAGACAGACAGCAGGTTTATACAAATCTCCGCTGTTGAAAACTAAATGTTAGTCTAAAATAAATGTAAGATAATGTCTTGATGCTTTTTATAGTGGAGATCAAGTATATAAATTGCTTGGCTGGGCTGATGAGACAGTGGATTGCACAGTCAGATGGAACAGAGTAAATAGGCATTTTAACGTCATAGATTTAGCCGGTGGTAACTTGTGGAATAGACACCAGCTGGAATGCGGTTTTAACCAATCAGCATTCAGGATTAGACCCATGGGTCTATTAACTCCCTACTATATGGGTTATTAACTCCCTACTGTACTTACTACTTACAGTACTTAAACAGTTTGTAATCTCAGGAACAAGGAGATACAGATGCAGTCAAATATATTGGCACCCTTGCACGATTCACTATTTATTCTATAATAAGTTTAAATTCAAAAAAATGTATGGTGTTCATAAGTGTATTTGTTTGATTTACAACTGCACAGAACCAAAGTCAAAAAAGGCCTGGACTAGGCAAGTGATTTTTTTAAATGTGTAATTCACCTCACCTGTGGTAAATTGCAGGTGCCTAATCAGTAAAAATCGCCATTCAACCATTTGAAAAGAGAAAACAGAGCATTTTGCTCCATTGCACTCCATTGTAAAGTCCAAGGGTACCAATATATTTGACTACATCTGTTTATTATATTTACCGATATCTCATACAACAGAGATACTGCACTGTATCAGGCTATGCAGAATAAATGGAACATGAATGGAAAGAACTGACTTTTCAGCTTACGTTTTGACAAAAAAATATAATATTATGGCTGCAGGTTTCATGTACTTTGGGGAAGTTTCACGTTTTCGAGTGTGTTGAAACTGCCAGAGTTGTATGCATATAAAAATCAAATGTAGTCAGTTTTCCTCCTTTCCTTTCCACTCACTCTCCCTCTTCACTCAGCATGAGAATGATGTTGGCATAATACAGGAGAGAAAGAGAGAAGAGTGTGTAGAGAAAAGAGAACAAGAGAAACACAGATATATAGAGAGAGACCCCCTCCCCACAGAGAGAAACACAGATATAAAGAGAGAGACCCCCTCCCCACAGAGAGAAACACAGAAAGAGAGAGCACACAAGTGCCTGGTATACCTGAAAGGCTAAGCCTGTCTTCTCTTTCCGTGAGGCTTGTCTGAGCATCTAAAAGGCAGGCAGGACCTCTTCAGATCTGTCTGCTATTAAAAGGCTTGTGATCTCCTCATGTTTACCCACACTTACAACACTCCATGGCGGCTGTGTAGAGTAGTGGAGTGGGGTACTCGGGCGCTGCTGCTGCCTCTTTGAAGTGAAGTTGATCCTTCAGAGTGTGCTCCTGGTAATTGCTCTCTCTCTCTCTCTCTCTCTCTCTCTCTCTCTCTCTCTCTCTCTCTCTCTCTCTCTCTCTCTCTCTCTCTCTCTCTCTTCTGCGAGCCTAGAGTACTGGGAAGATGCAGATGTGGTGCTTTCACTGTGATCCTTTCCACCTCCATCTCTCCTCTGATCTGAAATCAATAGCAAGCAGATATAGCTAGCGACATCCCTTACGCAAACAATTGGGGTTTTCATGCGTTTCACTTCCTTTTTAGAGAATTTGTGGAGAAATGGTGGAGATCATTTCAAAGCATTAGCAGAAGCACTTTGTTTATGGACAATTACAACAGCAAGAGGCTATAGGGACAACCAGTGTATATTAAATCAACCAGTGATGTGCACTTTCTCTACTGTAGTGGTAGGCATGTCCATTATTTCAAATTCACTCTACCACACCTATATTACCATAATTGAAAAGTGGAGCCAAATAAAGCAAAGAAACAGACGGAGCATAAAATGTCCATGTTAAACGCTCAATGAGACATGCTCATTGTTTACACGGTTAGTTTCTGTAGAAAAATCTTCAGTAATGACACTTGATGTGAATTTGTTTCATTTTCCTCTGCAACGGTTAATGCATACACTGTCGATCACATGCATTGGGTTCGGTGACATGCAGTGCAGCGCAGAACACCTGTGTATTATAGTAATTACTTTGGTTATACCTCACATGGGGTATTACAATAGCCTGCAGCAGAGAAACCTCTTTCAAAACCAGCAGCGAATTTCAATTTCAACCCCCCCCACCCCCAAAAAAAGAACTGTTTTCATGTCCATTAACCTTTTATCCACAAGCAGATATTCCTACGCTTACATGCTGTGTAGAGTGCTTCTGTGGTTGCGGGTGTGAATATAAAAGAGACAGGGATACATGTTGATTGTTGATAAGTGAAGTGCAGGGTTCACACTCTTCCTCGTATTATTCCCTCCATCCATCTGTTTGCTGTGTTGGGTGCTGCTGGTCTGCATCCAGACATGTGACAGTCCAGGGTGTCTCCTCATCTGTGAAGCCTGCCACCCCCCCACCAAAAAGCAATTCATACGCTAGGTGCCTGATTCGGAACAAATGCCCACATACAGAAACACAAACACACCAATGGGACCCCATGCGTCTCTGCATTGTGTATTCTATACTGGGCCAGAAATAAAAGTATTGAGCTGTGTCGGGTTAGAGTGGTGTAGAGTAATACATAGTCATGGGCATTCTCTAGGTTCATGCAACTGGTCAGAAAACTGACAACCCATAACTTCATTTTTATTTATTTTTAAGTCTCCATGTAAATAAACTTTCTGCCTCTCATGCTGACTTCCATGGCGTACAGACGGGTTTTAGATGGTGAATAACTTCTTATTTAGCTAACTATTCCCTTGTGGCTGGTTAAAGGGTAAATGTATGCGTTTCTTTGGACATTTGAAAGAGTACACTTTATTGCCACGTAGGAGGAATGGAATTTTCTTTAGAGGCTAAACAGACATACAATTATAATATGCCAGCTGCCCATAACATCCAACAGGAATATAGTTTATGGCATAGCATGCTTTTTTGTGTGGTCTGTAGTAGGTTGATATCCTGTTTCATGGTATTTTCATCCTTACTGTGTTCTTCACTAATTTATTTTTATGATGAGTGTAGTCGACTGACAGCTGCTAGGCACTTGTTATGAAGGTACTGTTGAAATTAAGTAGACAGACCGGTATCCCCTCAGTGCTGTGCCAGACCAAATAACTAGGCTACATGTCTTTTAATTAATTTGTTGACTCCTCTTTCTTCCTTATGCTACATATACAGCCAATTCCCCAGCACTAAATTATACCACAATCTTATTTGCACCTATAATGTGTTGATGAGTAAATTGCAAACAAATAAACATAATTAATAAATGCACACACAAGATGTCCACAACTGTACTTTTCGATATCTGGAAGCAGTTTTTGAATCGGTGGGATCGCTGCAATATTCCCTAGCTGCATTGTAAAGTCTGACAGATGTTGAGTCTCAGAGAGAGAGGCCCCACAGTGCATGGAGACTGACTGTTTGGCAGAGAGCACAACAATGTGAAGAGACAGCGAGGGCATGGACTCCCCTGTCACTACACCTGAACCTGCCAGAATGGCTGGCCTTTGTCGCAGTCACCATTCATTCACATTTACACAAAAAAAAGGCCAATCTGTCTCGTGTGACTTGTCTGAGTGTAATGGGGACCTTCAAATGGGGCCTGCAAACCCTGTCAAAAATGGGGAAGAAATGTGTGTTTCAAATATTAAAGAGGCACTCGCGAAAAAATAACACCCCCCTGGAAAGATGGAGGGTATCAAAGTGAAAGACATAAAAGTGCATTCTGAAGCATGCAGGTATAAATACCGGAATCATTGAGGAATCGGATCAATATCTGTCCTCATCCTTTGCAGTACAAGCCTTTGAAGTGTCCACTGGAGGAACCTACTACACTGTACATTTTTATGAATTGATGATGCACAAGAATGTAGACAAGTTTGAATCAAACTTTATCGCATTGTCTTTTCTCCATGGCTTTCCAAGCACTTCTAATACACGCAGTAGGATTTTCTATCCAGCTGGAATATTTAGGTTCATAGTACCCATTTAAATGGAATTGATGGTTTACCAGTTAAACATGTTTTGAAACAGCTAACTCCTTAGGGAGCTTGATTTCTCAAACAGCATTAATTTCATTGCAGGATGCAGCATAATTGTAGGTTGCTGCTGCCAGTGTATGGCAAACTTTCCATTGGCTCTACATTTCACAAGGATTTATGTACACCCAGATGGAAAATTGTCTGCCTCATGCCCAACAGGTGGACCAATTGACGAGTCAACATGACAATAATTTTGTCTCTCAATTAGTGATGGAGATAAGCGATCTCGTTTTTCTATGCCATGTTTACAATACGAATTCACCCTCATTGTATGCTGTTGATCTCTCATTTCTAAGCCGATGTAAATGTACATGGATTTGAATTGAATTGTGTTTTCTTTGCACACAAGCGGTAAATAGCTTGGTTCCTAAAACTAATGGCCATAACTTCCTATTAACTCATGTGCTAAATGCATTTGAGTTCACTGCTCTTTGTTGTGTACCTCTTACTCAATTAACCAAACCATGACATTGACTCAGGGAGCTTGTCAACATGCAGCCTGGTCTCATAGACTAGACGTAACATAGTAAATGTAAATCCAGGACACTGAAATTAGTATGATATGTTAGGTTTGGTTGGTTAATAAGACAGAATGTTACTTAACACTAGAACTGCTTAAGCAATCATTTGGACTGCTCATGAATAAATACAAATATGACTCTGCCATTTTTTAAGTCATGCCCCCATCTGTCCTTGACTTTTTATCTTAATATCACAAACAGAACTGGAGTTATAACCAGTTTTAGGAGGGCATGTTATTTTTTTTAACGGTTTCCCCCCGTTGCCCCTTCTTCTCCCGACAGTAGGGCCTGCTCCTTCTCCCAAACAGTGGAAGGTGGCCAGTTGATAATCACCCCATATAAATGGTATGTACCCTACATCAGTCCACCAAACCCAAGCATTCTTATCAGTCTACTCTGGCCTACTTGGAGTACACAGTGAGCGTGTGCGTAATTTACAATGACAAGAAGACCAATATGCTGCTTTTATCGCTGCTACAAGATCTGAATGAAAACGATTCAGATGATGGGGAAGAAATGAATCATGACATCTCTGATGATTATTCTTCTGATTCTGAGCCTCAGCCTGAACCTATACCTCCGAGGCCTAAGCACAAAAAATCCAGAGCGGTGCGCATTGAGCAGGTGCCCGCGCCACCAAATTAAATGATGAGACAGGAGAGAGGAAGAACAAGCTGGTGACTATACTACGGGCTGATTATCAACACCAGTTTTCGTTGTTTATGTGACATGGACATGCTACAGCACATCAGCGACTGTGTGGCTGCGGCACACAGGGAGCAAGGAGACACTGCCTGGGATCTGTCTGTTGATGAGCTGTAAGCATTCATTTCAATCCTGTATGTCTGTTCAGCTTCTTGTCAGACATGTATGGGATGCCTTTCTTCGGAGAAACCATGTCACGGGATCGCTTCAGAGATATCATGTGTTACCTCCATTTTGATGACAAAGAAACGAGAACATAACGCCTGGAAACAGCCAAATTCAGCATGTTATCTGACGTATAAATAATTGACTATTTTTGACTGCTGTCATCTTGACGCTTTTATTAATTATAATACCATTATTGCTTTTATGCTGATTTTCACTGTTTATCAAGCACACTTGGGACTTATAATTATGTTTTTGCTACTGATGTTTTCATCATTTCACCGGGCGTCTTGCTAACCATGCATCATCATGGTTGGGGTATTTTTTTATTTTGTTGTAATAAAAATAAGCTGTGACATTGTTCCAACACATACTGTATGAAATTCTGTTTCATAGTTGCAACAAAGGCACTCCACAAATATAATGTATTGAACACTTGATTTTAATTTTAAAAAAATATTTTAACATATTACAGTTACATAAACTAATGAAAATGCTATTGTGTTATTTGAAATAAATAAATAATTGTATTCTAATGTTTCCTAAGACCTTCATAAACACAACCAAATAATACTTTTTGCGATAGAATATATGACATGTATTAATTGTGCTATTATAATGTTGCAGTCGGAATGACTGCTCATTAGCTTGAAGGGGGTTCCCTTCGAGACCCAGCGGTTCTAGTGTTAAGGAAAAAACGAAAGTAGGGTGGTTGGTCGGGGTAGATGGGTTGGAATATAATGTGAACGTCTAGCAACCCAAACGTTGTGTGTTCGAATCTCATCACGGACAACTTTTGCATTTTAGCTAATTAGCAGCTTTGCAACTACTTACTACTTTTTAACTACTTAGCATGTTAGTTAACCCTTCCCTTAACCCTAACCATAACCCTTTAATCTAACTCCTAACCTTAACCTTAACACGTAACCCTAACCCCTAGCCTAGCTAACATTAACCACATAGCTAACGTTAGCATTAGCCACCTTGCCACCTAGGTAATATTAGCCACAACAAATTGGAATTCATAACATATCACAAGTTTAGCAAATTCGTAACATATTGTATGAATTGCAATTCGTAACATATTGTACAAATTGCAGTTAGTAAAATATCATAGATATTGTAATTCGTAACATTTCATATGAAATGGATGATGAACATCCACAAATTAATACATATCATACGAAACGTAACATATAATACTAATTGGAGTGAGCTAGGTTTACATTTATTATGGTACGTCCACCCCTGAGTCCAGGTTGCAACGTGTCAGAGTACATGCAGGTGTGCTTTGGAGAGGAAGGATAGAGGGGGGAGAAAGAGAAAGAACATGAAAGACCTGTTTGTTGTTGTGAAGGTGGTGGTTGGAAAGGGTGATTGGGGATGGCCCTCCAAGTAATTGTCCACATCATGGAAAATCGTGGAAAAAGGCAGTCCAGTGGAAACAATCCCTCTGAGCCGCCTTCTGTCATGTGACATCTTTGTTTTCCAAACCCAGGGATCCTCCATATGTAAGCCATACCTACCAATGCAATATCTATGAGTAAAAAAAATATCCTCACCTCACACCAACTCTGTGAGATCTTCTATTTTCCGTGGCCCGAATATATTTTTTGCATCACATCCCATTAGCTCAGAGTGTGCATAAGAAATACCACCCATGTTTTTTGAAACATGTTTTGGCCTGCAGTTTTTGAAAGGGCTTAAGAGTTTCAGCGGCGTTCAGTCTCATAACATTTAAAGCAGATTTTCAGCGGGGACGGAAGTGGGCTATGGGAACAGGATCTGTTTAAGGTCGTTGTAATGCTTTTCAGATGAAGGCCTACATCACGTGCCCAACACTCATTCACTGTAACCAGTGTACAGATGTCAGCCAGGTGGACAGGGACAGATGTGGCCCCATGTTCCTCTTTCCATCTGATTTAAATTGGTGTCCAAATGGGATTAGAGCCAAATTAGGGGGCGTCAAAGCAATTACCACTGACATCAGCAAGGGTTCCGTTTAGGGGACTAAAACTGTTGGGTCTACAGCGTTGGACAACCCGCTGTGGCAAGTCCCCTAACCTCACCCTCCATCTGGCAGTCTGTCTGTCTGGACAACCTTCTTTGGATATACAGTGAGGGAAAAAAGTATTTGATCCTCTGCTGATTTTGTACGTTTGCCCACTTACAACGAAATGATCAGTCTATCATTTTAATGGTAGGTTTATTTGAACAGTGAGAGACAGAATAACAACAAAAAAATCCAGAAAAACGCATGTCAAAAATGTTATAAATTGATTTGCATTTTAATGAGGGAAATAAGTATTTGTCCCCTCTGCAAAACATGACTTAGTACTTGGTGGCAAAACCCTTCTTGGCAATCACAGAGGTCAGACGTTTCTTGTAGTTGGCCACCAGGTTTGCACACATCTCAGGAAGGATTTTGTCCCACTCCTCTTTGCAGATCTTCTCCAAGTCATTAAGGTTTCGAGTCTGACGTTTGGCAACTCGAACCTTCAGCTCCCTCCACAGATTTTCTATGGGATTAAGGTCTGGAGACTGGCTAGGCCACTCCAGGACCATAATGTGCCTCTTCTTGAGCCACTCCTTTGTTGCCTTGGTCGTGTGTTTTGGGTCATTTTCATGCTGGAATACCCATCCACGACCCATTTTTAATGCCCTTGCTGAGGGAAGGAGGTTCTCACCCAAGATTTGACGGTACATGGCCCCGTCCATCGTCCCTTTGATGCGGTGAAGTTGTCCTGTCCCCTTAGCAGAAAAACACCCCCAAAGCATAATGTTTCCACCTCCATGTTTGATGGTGGGGATGGTGTTCTTGGGGTCATAGTCAGCATTCCGCCTCCTCCAAACACGGCGAGTTGAGTTGATGCCAAAGAGCTCGATTTTGGTCTCATCTGACCACAACACTTTCACCCAGTTCTCCTCTGAATCATTCAGATGTTCATTGGCAAACTTCAGATGGGCATGTATATGTACTCTTGAGCAGGGGGACCTTGCGGGCGCTGCAGAATTTCAGTCCTTCACGGCGTAGTGTGTTACCAATTGTTTTCTTGGTGACTATGGTCCCAGCTGCCTTGAGATCATTGACAAGATCCTCCCGTGTAGTTCTGGGCTGATTCCTCAACATTCTCATGATCATTGCAACTCCACAAGGTTAAATTAATTATTAATATGCCATTTAGCAGACGCTTTTATCCAAAGCGACTTACAGTCGTGCGTGCATACATTTTTTTGAGAAGGTGAGTCTTGCATGGAGCCCCAGGCCGAGGGAGATTGACAGTTATTTTGTGTTTCTTCCATTTGCGAATAATCGCACCAACTGTTGTCACCTTCTCACCAAGGTGCTTGGCGATGGTCTTGTAGCCCATTCCAGCCTTGTGTAGGTCTACAATCTTGTCCCTGACATCCTTGGAGAGCTCTTTGGTCTTGGCCATGGTGGAGAGTTTGGAATCTGACTGATTGATTGCTTCTGTGGACAGGTGTCTTTTATACAGGTAACAAGCTGAGATTAGGAGCACTCCTTTTAAGAGTGTGCTCCTAATCTCAGCTCGTTACCTGTATAAAAGACACCTGGGAGCCAGAAATCTTTCTGATCGAGAAGGGGTCAAATACTTATTTCCCTCTTTAAAATGCAAATCAATTTATAACATTTTTGACATGCGTTTTTCTGGATTTTTGTTGTTGTTATTCTGTCTCTCACTGTTCAAATAAACCTACCATTAAAATTATAGACTGATCATTTCTTTGTCAGTGGCAAACTTACAAAATCAGCAGGGGATCAAATACTTTTTTCCCTCACCGTATATCTGGGAGCCTAATTTCTCAAACAAACTAAAGCTGAATTAAATCAAACCCAACTTCTTAGACTAAAACCTCTGCATTCTCTGTGAAACTACACCAAGGATAGATGTAAATGGGATTTATTGTGCTTCTGTTTGATTTCACATCTCTGCAAGGGGGAGTAAGTTGATCAGTCGGTGAAAAATGAATTGGAAAAACATCCCTAAGCCAATTATGTGGATAAGCTAAGTGGGCAAACCTTACTCACTCCTCTTAATATGCCCTGGCTGTACTCAGGCAAAGGGAGAACTGTACAGATATGACATAGCCTGTATCACCCCTTCATTAATCTTGATAAAACAATTGACCCTTGAATAGTTTAGCTGTGCCCCAGATCATTAGGCTGTATGGCTGTGGCTTTAAATATTAAGCAGGCTTTGTAAGATTTGATAAAATGTTTGGTAAATGGCAAAAGGGAAAGTGTGCTCATGTGTTCTCTTTTGCCCTCGCGCTGTAAATGATAGATATGTTTTTATGAGACGGAGTGCTGTTTTTAGCAACGGTTGTGGTATTGGCTTTTGACTCGAGCTTTCATGATTTAAGATGACAGATACACTGAGATCCATTAGGCTTTTACCTTGTCTACGTTGCACAACCAATGCTTTGACGGACTCTTGTGTCGGAATTGTTATGATTTTATATGATTGTGACCACAAATACTTTAGCAGGCCTATATC
The DNA here is from genome assembly GCF_964263955.1 of Coregonus lavaretus. NCBI lineage: Eukaryota > Metazoa > Chordata > Actinopteri > Salmoniformes > Salmonidae > Coregonus > Coregonus lavaretus. The sequence goes on from NC_140014.1 coordinate 10,791,613, forward strand.
GGCATATTACATTTTTTTGTTCATCATGCACTATTCTTGGCCATTCTCTTCAGGTACAGAACCTCTATCTGAGTTCACACTGTAGATGTCAACATGATACCATTAGAACAAGGCTGCAGACGTTCCACACAACCATGACTTTCCTCTGATTAAGGTTTTGCTGAGCTTTGAATCTCATACAATCTCATACAAGTGTCCTGTGCTGAACTGGGACTTCCTCGTGACTTGTGTAGTAAAAAATGTAAACCCCTTTAATCTATAGAGGGCTTAAAAGGTCAAAGGAACGCCTAATAACCCTCTCTGTTGTTCTTCCCCCTCCCAAAGGTTGTTACAAACTGCACCTTTGTCGTGGACGAGCCTCTTGTCAAGTCATGGCTGGGGGGACTGCCTTGGGTTCAGACGGTCGAGACCCTGTCAGACTCAAAATGGCTTCTGCTTTGTTTCACCTCCTGATCCAGAGGCCCAAAAAGAGCCACGCAGGAAAAAAACATCAAGACTACTACTAGTGAAACTCCAGAGCTGTGAGATGAGATGAGGAGTGGAAACAGAAACTGCAGCGCGGGCATAAATGAAAGGGGGTTATTGTTGAGGATTTTCCACCACAATCCCTGTTATTGTGTGATTCAAGGTTTCCGGCATAGGCCTGCTGTAAGATAAATAATAAGGCCTGCTGTAAGATAAATAATAAGGCCTGCTGTAAGATAAATAATAAGGCCTGCTATAAGATAAATAATAAGGCCTGCTGTAAGATAAATAATAAGGCCTGCTGTAAGATAAATAATAAGGCCTGCTATAAGATACATAATAAGGCCTGCTGTAAGATAAATAATAAGGCCTGCTATAAGATAAATAATAAGGCCTGCTGTAAGATAAATAATAAGGCCTGCTGTAAGATAAATAATAAGGCCTGCTATAAGATAAATAATAAGGCCTGCTATAAGATAAATAATAAGGCCTGCTATAAGATAAATAATAAGGCCTGCTATAAGATAAATAATAAGGCCTGCTATAAGATAAATAATAAGGCCTGCTGTAAGATAAATAATAAGGCCTGCTGTAAGATAAATAAAAAGGCCTGTTATAAGATAAATAATAAGGCCTGCTGTAAGATAAATAATAAGGCCTGCTGTAAGATAAATAATAAGGCCTGCTGTAAGATAAATAATAAGGCCTGCTGTAAGACAAATAATAAGGCCTGCTGTAAGCGGAAATATTGGTTGATTCTAATTTCATTGTCAAAGGCTTTGCTTAGTATATTAATAAGAAAAATAATCTTGTTTGCCATATTTGAAAGAGTGAGGCGGTCTGTTGTCAGCTTTGCATACAATTTGCATATTGTTTTCCTGACTTATAAAGATAATTTACTTTTTAACAGAAACATTTGTCTAACATGTTATTCCCTTGTTTGGGCCTGAAATTGGTTTGAGAAAATCTACATTTTGATCGTCCATTGGGATAAGAAATGGAGATCTATCTATCTTTTACGATGGATTCTCATGGCTCTCCCATTTAATAAATGCCATTGATTGACTTGGAGATGTGCTACATAGCCAATCAATCTAAAGAGTGGAGAAGCCGTGGGGCGTCTATGGAGATGAGGGGAGGACAAGGAGAAGCCTCCTATTGTTTTGGGGCCCCTATGTCACTCAGTCCTTGACCTTGGTGAGCAGGCCCCAGCACTCAACCCGGGTTCAGAGGGGCCGAGAGGGGCTGCGACAAGGGCTTGGCTGCTCAATATCGGGTAGACCCCAGCTTTCAAGCCAGGGATCAGGGGGTCATCATTAATGCTCAGGAGTATTAATGAGTGACCTTCGGTGGGCAAAAAGAAAAAGGCGAGAGAGAAAGCTGTAAAGACCTGAGAGAAAAGGAGAGCCTGAGACCTGTTTCGCCAAGATAACGGAGATGGCTATGGAAATGCATCCATCACCAGCCTACTAAGCCAGGAGCCTTCTTTTGTGTGCCAGTGTAGGGCCCTGTTGACTGAGAGAAGAGAGAGTGGGAGGGCTTGCGGCGAAGGCAATCTGTGGAGGTGGAGACAGGGACTGGGGGAAGGGGGGAGGTAAAGGGGGAGGGAGGGGAGGGTCGCGCAGACCAGGCCACTGGGACCGATGCTCTCATTGCTTATTCAACAGGGGAGCAGATAGATCTCTCAGAAGATAGGAGGCCCTCCAATCTTTTGAATGGGGGCTTCAGCTGGAGCTTCCAGCTATCATGCAGGAGATTTCTAATTTAGCGGCTGAGCACGGCGGAGGGGTTGTGTGTGACAGAAGGGGGCAGGATGAGTGGTGGGTTGAGGGAGGGGTAGAGCGATAGGAGGAAGAGGGGGAGGGTTGTATTTACACCATCAAAGAGATGAGAGACACATGCAGACACTTCTCTCTGGATAGGTTTTTCAGCTCATATGCTGAGGAAGAAATTAACATCAAGTGTGGGTGACAATTTACCTGCTTCTGATGGCTTTGGGTGAAATATCATTTTTCTTAAAGAATTACCTGCCATTGTTGAACTCATTACCTAGGTTTTTAATCTATGCGAAATTGCTGTCAATTTGGAAATATTTTTCTAACCTCTTATTGTATATGAAATACATTGATATAAGGCTCCTGCAGAGCACTTTGAGAAGATAACAAGATCACGGTCTTTATGACCATAAGCTCCTGATCTACGTCAACATCTCTTTCTACATAAACAGTCTAATGACATCTGCAGGAGCCTGCTCTAAGAACATTGATATTTTCCTAAGATCTGCTTGTCTTTTCCTTTCTCGTCACCTACTGGTGCCTCCAAGAAACATTTGCAGGAAGTATCCCCCTTCCCATATCACCACATGTTCCAAAGTCTTCCTGTGAGGAACAGCTTGACACACACACACACACACACACACACACACGTGCAAACACACGTTTAAACACACACACACACAGATTTTAAATACTTTATTTTAATCCACCAATCAAATTTACAAAAACAAGGATCCAAACATTTCAAAGGTCCCTATATGCATGGCACTCAAGGGTACAGAGAGCACCTCCTTCTCCAAACAGCTAGGCTGCTCACGACAACTGAAACAAAGCAGTACCTAGCCAATCACTTTGCTCTAGTTTTTGTCAGGCCCGCAATCTGGAGGCCAAGCACTGCAAGCCTGTGTACGTGGCCGAGACTGCCAAATATCAGCACCACCAGCTTGCACCTACATCCGAGGCTGTTCAGGCATGCCACGAGGGGCTGGTATTTAAGCAGCTTCTCGGCAAAGGACTGCTCCATGTAACCATCAAATGAACAGCCCACTTCCAAAACGAGCACCTCCCCCTGGCCACCCCCCACAACAACAATATCTGGCGTATTTGGCACACAGGAATGTTTATGCATGTGTGCTATTGGTGAAACCACTTGTCTCCCCTCGCTGGCTATCAGGTCAACAAGGCGGTCATGTCTAGCAATGTACAAATCCTTGTATGAACAGCAGCCATTCACAACATAGGCAATGGACTTCATTACCTTTGACTCATGTAGAATAGAAAATGGGTCATGGTTTGCAGGGTACCAGAGTGCTAGATTATATTTTGTTGGTAGAACTTGCAGCCTCGCCTTAACAGTAAAGGTGAGAATGTCCTCGCCTTTGGCAGCATTCTGGTACATGGAATGGGAGACAGAGTGGTCGGCACAGTCCAGAGCAGAGAGTTTCCCCTGCAGCCTCAGGCCAATCCATTGTTGCAGTAGTCGCATCTGTCTGATACCAAGGAGTGTTGTCCTGGATGTAGGATGAGATGTTCCATCATGGGTGACAGAAGTCTCCACAACAATACCTCAATCTGCCACAACTGCATCAGAGGCAGTCACTGGCTCAGTTTGCATATCAGTCCGTCTCCACCTGAGCTCCACACCAGTCCGGTTGCACAGGTCGTTGAGGTCCGGCCAATCTGACCAGACTACAAAGCCTGCAGAACCAGTGTCCAATTTTCAATTGGCCTGGCTAACTCCTTAACTGTCACATTGTCACTGTTGAGCATGTTCAACAGGTGAAAAAACATAATCCGACCTTTACCGCATTAACGGCGGCAGTTACAACAGGTGTGCTTAAGTTATGTTAGAAAAATAACCACGTTTTGGCACAGAGCTGCAGCACTCATGTCTGGTCCCGGCGAGCATGCGTACACAGACCTTGGCAAACACTGCACAGCAAGGCGACAGCACACACGCGCAAACACACACACACCCACACGCACACACACAGCTTTTTTTTACATGCATTATCTCCATCCAAAATCCAATTTTCATTAACCCTAACCCTTAACATAACCATAACCTTAACCCCCAACCCCCAAACCCCTAACCCTAAACCTAACCCTAACTCCTAACCCTAAACTTAACCCTTAAGCCTGAAATACACTATATACAGTGGGAGAAACATGTATTTGATCCCCTGCTGATTTTGTACGTTTGCCCACTGACAAAGACATGATCAGTCTATAATTTTAATGGTAGGTTTATTTGAACAGTGAGAGACAGAATAACAACAACAAAAATCCAGAAAAACGCATGTCAAAAATGTTATAAATTGATTTGCATTTTAATGAGGGAAATAAGTATTTGACCCCTTCTCGATCAGAAAGATTTCTGGCTCCCAGGTGTCTTTTATACAGGTAACGAGCTGAGATTAGGAGCACACTCTTAAAGGGAGTGCTCCTAATCTCAGTTTGTTACCTGTATAAAAGACACCTGTCCACAGAAGCAATCAATCAGTCAGATTCCAAACCCTCCACCATGGCCAAGACCAAAGAGCCCTCCAAGGATGTCAGGGACAAGATTGTAGACCTACACAAGGCTGGAATGGGCTACAAGACCATCGCCAAGCAGCTTGGTGAGAAGGTGACAACAGTTAATTGTCAATCTCCCTCGGTTCTCTCCCAAGATTTGACGGTACATGGCCTGTCCCCTCAGCAGAAAAACACCCCCAAAGCATAATGTTTCCACCTCCATGTTTGACGGTGGGGATGGTGTTCTTGGGGTCATAGGCAGCATTCCTCCTCCTCCAAACACGACGAGTTGAGTTGATGCCAAAGAGCTCCATTTTGGTCTCATCTGACCACAAAACTTTCACCCAGTTCTCCTCTGAATCATTCAGATGTTCATTGGCAAACTTCAGAAGGGCCTGTGTATGTGCTTTCTTGAGCAGGAGGACTTTGCGGGCGCTGCAGGATTTCAGTCCTTCAGGGCGTAGTGTGTTACCAATTGTTTTCTTGGTGACTATGCTCCCACCTGCCTTGAGATCATTGACAAGATCCTCCCGTGTAGTTCTGGGCTGATTCCTCACCGTTCTCATGATCATTGCAACTCCACGAGGTGAGATCTTGCATGGGGCCCCAGGCCGAGGAGGATTGACAGTCTTTTGTGTTTCTTCCATTTGCGAATAATCGCACCAACTGTTGTCACCTTCTCACCAAGCTGCTTGGCGATGGTCTTGTAGCCCATTCCAGCCTTGTGTAGGTCTACAATCTTGTCCCTGATATCCTTGGAGAACTCTTTGGTCTTGGCCATGGTGGAGAGTTTGGAATCTGATTGATTGATTCTGTGGACAGGTGTCTTTTATACAGGTAACAAGCTGAGATTAGGAGCACTCCTTTTAAGAGTGTGCTCCTAATCTCAGCTCGTTACCTGTATAAAAGACACCTGGGAGCCAGAAATATTTCTGATTGAGAGGGGGTCAAATACTTATTTCCCTCATTGAAATGCAAATAAATTTATAACATTTTTGACATGCGTTTTTCTGGATGTTTTTGTTGTTATTCTGTCTCTCACTGTTCAAATAAACCTACCATTAAAATGATAGACTGATCATTTCTTTGTCAGTGGGCAAACTTACAAAATCAGCAGGGGATCAAATACTTTTTTCCCTTTTTTCCCTCATTTGGAAAGTATTCAGACCCATTTCCTTTTTCCTTATTTTGTTACGTTACAGCCTTATTCTAAAATTTATGAAATTACTGTTTCCCTCACCAATATACACACAATACCCCATAATGACAAAGCAAAACAGGTTTTTATAAATTTTTACACACAAAAAAATACCTTATTTACATAAGTATTCAGACCTTTGCTATGAGACTCGAAATTAAGATCAGGTGCTTCCTGTTTCCATTGATCATCCTTGAGATGTTTCTATAACTCGAATTCTATATAAGGTCCCAAAGCAAAAACCGAGCCAAGAGGTCGAAGGAATTGTCCGTAGAGCTCCAAGACAGGATTGTGTCGAGGCACAGATCTGGGGAAGGGTACCAAAAAATGTCTGCAGCATTGAAGGTCCCCAAGAAGTGGCCTCTATCATTCTTAAATGGAAGACGTTTGGAACCACCAAGACTCTTCCTAGAGCTGGCCGCATGGCCAAAATGAGCAGTCGGGGGAGAAGGGCCTTGGTCAGGGAGGTGACCAAGAACCCGATGGTCACTCTGACAGAGCACGAGAGTTTGTCTGTGGAGATGGGAGAACCTTCCAGAAGGACAACCATCTTTGCAGCACTCCACCAATCAGGCCTTTATGGTAGAATGGCCAGACGGAAGCCACTCCTCAGTAAAAGGCACATGACAGTCCGCTTTGAGTTTGCCAAAAAGCACTTAAAGGACTCGCAGACCATCAGAAACAAGATTCTCTGTACGGATTAAACCAAGATTGAACTCTTTGGACAGAATGCGAAGCGTCACGTGAAGCATGGTGGTGGCAGCATCATGCTTTGGGGATGTTTTTCAGCAGCAGGGACTGGGAGACTAGTCAGGATCGAGGGAAAGATGAACGGAGCAAAGTACAGAGAGATCCTTGTTGAAAACCTGCTCCAGAGCGCTCAGGACCTCAGACTGGGGCGAAGGTTCACCTTTCAACAGGACAATGACCCTAAGCACAAAGCCAAGACAACGCAGGAGTGGCTTCAGGACAAGTCTCTGAATGTCCTTGAGTGGCCCAGCCAGAGCCCGGACTTGAACCCGATCTAACATCTTTGGAGAGACCTGAAAATGGCTACGCAGCAACGCTCCCCATCCAACCTGACAGAGCTTGAGAGGATCTGCAGAGAAGAATGGGAGAAACTCCCCAAATACAGGTGTGCCAAGCTTGTAGCGTCATACCCAAGAATGTGCTTCAACAAACTGCTGAGTAAATGGTCTGACTACTTATGTAAATGTGACATTTCAGTATTTGTTTTTCATTATGGGGTATTGTGTTAGGTTGAAGAGGGAAAAAAACAATTTAATCCATTTTAGAATAAGGCTGTAATGTAACAAAATGGGGAAAAAGTAAATGGGTCTGAATAGTTTCTGAATGCACTGTATACAAAAGTCTGTGGACACCCCTTCAAATTAGTGGATTCGGCTATTTCAGCCACAACCGTTGCTGACAGGTGTATAAAATCGAGCACACAGCCATGCAATCCCCATAGACAAACATTGGCAGTATAATGGCCTTACTGAAGAGGTCAGTGACTTTCAAAGTGGCACCGTCATAGGATGCCACCTTTCCAACAAGTCAGTTCGTCAAATTGCTGCCCTGCTACAGCTGCCCCAATTATTGTGAAGTGGAAATGTCTAGGAACAACAACAAGTAAGCCACGAAGTGGTGTGCCGCACAAGCTCACAGAATGGGACCGCCGAGTACTGAAGGGCGTAAAAATGGTCTGTCCTCGATTGCAACACTCACTTCCGTGTTCCAATCTGCCTCTGGAAGCAATGTCAGCATAGGAACTGTTCGTCGTTTGCTTCATGAAATGGGTTTACATAGACGAGCAGCCGCACACAAGCCTAAGATTATCATGCGCAATGCCAAGCGTCAGCTGGAGTGGGGTAAAGCTCGCCGCCATTGGACACTGGAGCAGTGGAAATGCATTGGTGAAGTGTGATGAATCACGCTTCACCATCTGGCAGTCCAACAGATGAATCTGGGTTTGGCGGATGCCAGCAGAACGCTACCTGCCCGAATGCATAGTGCCAATTTTGGTGGAGAAGGACTAATGGTCTGGGGTTGTAGATGATTCTGTGCTTCCAACTTTGTGGCAAGGCCCTTTCCTGTTTCAGCATGACAATGCCCCCGTGCACAAATCGAGGTCCATACAGAAATGGTTTGTCGAGATCGGTGTGGGAGAACTTGACTGGCCTGCACAGAGCCCTGACCTCAACCCCATCAAACACCTTTGGGATGAATTGGAACGCCGATTGCGAACCAAGCCTAATCACCCAACATCAGCGCCCGACCTCACTAATGCTCTTGTGGATGAATGGAAGCAAGTCCCTGCAGCAATGTTCCAACATCTAGTGGAAAGCCTTCACAGAAGAGTGGAGGCTGTTATAGCAGCCAAGGGGGGACCAACTCCATATTAATGCCCACACAACACACACACACACACACACACACAGTCTGAGGTGAGGAGGAAGAAAGGAAACAACACTATGTGTTCCTCCTGATGATTCCTGCTCTGTATTGGAGCTGGCACAGGGACGCATTCACATTAATGTACTGCCTTCAGCTTTTCTCTCTCTCTCTTCGCCTCAGGCTTTTCATTTCCACCGGTCTGTCACTCCACTCAGCTCATGTCCATTGTGAAAACAGATGCACCCCGGGCGCTTTACAGCAGAGTAATGTACACATTATTTATATCACTCCACAAAAGGTGCTCATTAAACTTTACATGGCCAATGCAGGAGACAGGCCCATATTGGAAGTTTTTTTCACCCCATCACAAATGTCACTGTGGATGGATAGGACAGAGAGGGAGTTGCTGGGGGGGTTGGTGGTATGGTCTGTGGCTCGCTTTGATTTGAGGGCCCATTTGCATTGTGCAGCATCCATCTTGTATATCTGAGCACAGGGAACAATAGCCCCATGAGTGACATGACAAGTTAAGTTACCCCCCATTAAAAAAAAATGATTGTCCCACTGGCTATCATAAGTTGAATGCACCAATTTGTAAGTCGCTCTGTATAAGAGCGTCTGCTAAATGATGTAAATGTAAATGTAAATGTAATGTTTTTATGTATGTAAATACAACAATGCAGTTGGAATATATGTTGAAAGCCCAAATAACTTAAAGGGATGACTTGATATGGTCTCAAATATATGATGAATATAAGATACAATATATTCCCACAGTACTCATTTCCAGCTGTCATCAGGTAACTAATATAATTGATTATATACATTAGACCAGGGTTCCCCAACGAATTTGGCCCGCGTGTGGTTTTATTTTGCCCCCTACGTTTTCTGAGCCAAAAATGTACAAATATTTTGTATTATTTATCATTTTCATTGTTGGACCTAAAAGACGGTAAAAACACCAGGAAATCAGCTCCAAGTGATTTTAGTTTTGGAAATCTGTTCCCAAGTATTCCCACGCATAATACTCATTATTTGTAATTATGTTCCGGCCCCCCCAACTATCCGCTCAAGAAAAAAATCTGCCGCAGCTGAATCTAGTTGCATTAGACTAATCTCATTCGTCACTCACTGTAAAATTAAACATTGATAAACTAGCTACAGAGTAGTAGTCAACACTGCCCAAAGATGCACTGTTTTGACCAGTTTACCATTCAAGTGTACTTGCAGAATGCAGCCGGTACGCCAAACTAAATCAAAATGTCCGCGGGCCACCAACTAAAATAGTTTATAATAAAAAATATATATAATAATAAAAAGAGATGTGATCGTTTCTCAATGTATTCAAGGTATTCAAATGAAATCTCTTTTTGGGCTTAGTTTGCAGTGTACAAATTAATATAATTATGTTCTGGCCCCCCGACCATTCGCTCGGACAAAAATCGTCCTGCAGCTGAATCAAGTTGCCTACCCCTGCTCTAAAGATTCAAAACACTGTATTACTCAGCATCAAATACATCTTCCAGTCGGCCTAAAAGCCTGTGGTGTCTTTCACAACACAAGCAACCTGCTAGAAAGCTGCCCTCTGGGTAAGTCCTACATGTTTTCCTTTTCCCTGGCCCATGTCTCTGGTGAGTGTTCATCTCTTAATAATGCAACATTTAACCCTCCTGTACAGTGCATAAACGGCCTGGATGGCAGGTACAGTAAGCTGGTGGGACTAACAAAGGCCCCCATAGCCGAGCCTAGAAAAACACCCAGAGTGAAATAAGATGTCATTACAGAGCAACGGCAGCACTCTGGAAGCTTACATCTCCTCCTCCGCTACCCGAAGGTCCCCTCCAACTCATGAATACATAATTACACCAACCGCCGCACCATGATGATTTCTGTTTTCATCAGCTGTCAGAAATGACCTGAATTTCCATCACTGTTTGACCCAAATGCAGCCGTCAGATATGTTAATCATAGCTTATGTAACCGCTCAACCCTGTTTCCTCTGTTTGCTTTCCGTGTCTCGGACCCTAAAATAGCACCTGGCATGGATTGAGGAGAGGAACATTTATAATAAAAACAGAAATAAGTGTATTTGCATCCATAAATGAACCTTGGCTTTGAAGTCCCGCTGCAGGAGACGCGGTGCGGCAGTGCGCTGCCGTACCTTTAAATGTTTAACATGAATGGAGAAACAGGGAAACAGAGACAGATGATGTCGCGTGAAAGCTCTGACCTAAACTGTTTCTATATGCTGAGGCAGGGAAAACAAGTGGAGTGTTTCTTTTTAACCATTTCACTTTTCCCTTCCTGTGTTTTTAGAAATGTGCTGTACATGACGTTGCAACAGCGGTTCCAATGATAATTAAATATGTATTTATTTAGATTTGGTCCAGACAGTAGGCCTTGGCTAGAAAGTAAGACTGAGACATGATTATTTTTCTCAATTTTGGCTAGATCCATTTCTTTGTCATAAATTCAGTCTTTATTAATGTGTTTAACATTCCCTTTGGGCAAACCTACAGAAGGGTTTCACAGTCCTACGACAATGTGTTCCTGGAATGCCTCTTGTGAGGTCTTCCACCAACACAACTGTCAAGAGATCCTTTAACGTCATGGAGTAGGGGAACATGTGTACCTAAGTACACGATGGCTGGACAGACTGTTCCATTTAATTTAGACAAAACATGGATGGGCCACAAAGGGGTTCACCATTGCTAGACCATATCAGACATAGAGATGCACAATATATTAATATTGTTAGGCATTAATACAACTGTACTGTAGTGCTGTAGCTCTCCGTTGTTAGCCGTTTCAATATATGTCAATATCTTATGACATAAGTGCTTTTTAATTGATTGTCCAACTACAGTATATTCCAGTTAGGCCTACTCTTCATTACTAGGGGACGTTTGTGTTTATTGTGTAGACTCAGTAGATCAGTTTGTACAGCACATTCTAATCACTATGATCTCTATGCCAAATAAAGACATACAGTATCACAAAGTCTCATCTAATGTGTCTGGTTGATAATTAGCCACACTACTTTATCAGCTAATCAAGCCTGATATACACAATCTATAAAAAAGGAAAGCGATCGCTGACGCTGATAGTGAAGAAACAGACTCAACAAGTCGCACTGTTATCTAATTATCTGTAATTATAACAAATGTCAGCTCATATTATTGTCAGACTCAGGCAGGTAACATGTCCTCCTCTCCTCCATATATCCTCCAGCATATAGTCTATCCAAACTACTATGTTTCTTCACATAATGCGGGGATATTTTCTTTCTTCTCTGTCTTTTCTTTGCATAAACAGAGCCTGCAGTCAGAACCCAGCCTGATCAAAGGGACAAATCTATCCAGGAGCAATCAGGTTGCTGAGCTAGCCGGGGCTGCTGACAACTCCAGGCTCTTTGATCACAAATACATCATCTTCAGCAGCCCGGCATGGTTTTGTCTAAGGCCAGGAAATGGGGGGGAAGTGATCGCTCCCTCTCGGTTCTCTTCCACGCTGCGCCTCTTGGCAGACAAGATGAAAGCTACCCCAATTATAAGTGAAAATACCCCCACTGAACTAACCCATCTCAGGGTGTACGAATGGCTATAGCCCAGCTATATCATCGCTGGATCTCCATAGAATGTCTATGGATGCGGCGATACAAAGATATCGTTGATTTCTTTTTTTTCAATGTCCTCTCTTCATTCTTCTCTCTCTGAAAAGAGACGTGTTGAGATAGTGTGCCAGTACAATTGAGGTCACACCCGACAGCAGATGACTCCCTCCTTCAATTTAGTAACCCTGGTTCTAATAACACAAGGTTGTTGAGGGAGAAGTGAATATCTGTCCCCTGCCCTTGGAACACCTCTCTTCCTATCACCCCGTTGACTGGAAGTTAAGGTTGTTTTTTTTATGCGCGGAACGGGGATTTTGAATGATGGACAGGTGTACAGGCTTTGTGATTTGCACTCTGCAATGGAAGGAACACAGGGATTTACATTACATGTCCGACATAAGGCAAGCCCCGCCACCCTCATCCTTCAGTTCCACCCCTATGATTGCACCACCACATCCCAAAACCACGCTCCTAATCAACAGAGCTAGGCTTTATCTCACTTCCTCTGTTTTATACGGATGAGCGCTATCTCTGTCTCTTCGTGCCATATGACCTGGTGTGACCTGAGAGGGAAAGCTATCACGCCACAGTGCAGGCTTTATGAGTGCACTCAGATGATGGGGGAAGACAGGTTTAAACATTTGAACACGTTTAAACCTGAAAATAAAAAGTGGGGGGTTTAAATACACATCTCAGATCACATGATTTGTCAATTATCCAATGAAAATGCTTGCTATATTAGCTGAATGAACAGGGGCAGTTAGTCACACCTGTGACACTCAAATGTCACAAGGTGGAAGGTGACAGGTCTGGGTTGAGCAGGCAGATTAAAGCAGAGGCAGACACCTAAGGGACCGTCTTTAACATTTTTTAAGACACGGTTTTCCATATTTCCATTTCAAACACATTCCAGTTTCTTATTTTAATTCAAAATAATTGATTGAACTATTTACTCTAAAACCATGCTAGTTAAAATCACCATACAAACCAACATGAAGAAAACAAAGGGGCACAGGAAGTGGTGCAGCCCGGGAGGCAGGCATCCATCTTCTCAAGACTTCCATTTCATCACCATTAGCCATGCGCTCACCAAACGAAGCCCTACTTGCACTAGCAAAACCTGGGATCCACCATGCCTCCAGACTACAGTCACTTCCTGTGGGCTGACACCTAGAACATAAAAACATTCTGTGGAGTCTGTGTTTAAATACACAGAATCAAAATCACTTGACTCATCAATTATCCAATAGAAATTCTTCACCTAGAGTGCATGCAAAAATGTCACAAGGTTACACTCATGGCACGGGCCAGGGCGCATCACACCCACTCCCCTTCCGCGAGTAGCGACTGGGCATTTTACACGTTTCTCACAGCTCATGGAACGGACCTGGGACTGGGCTATGCTGTGACTTCTTGGCCTGCACCCCACAGCCAAACCGAACGCAGGAACGACTGAACCCAGCCCCTTTACACGTCATGGCACACGGTCAGAGGCAGCCAATGCTCGGTGAAAGAGATGTGCTCTCTTCTCAGTAGCACCCCCTCCGACTTTCCTTCAGGAAGTGACATCATATAGCAAGACCTCACACACATACTTACACAACCGCCAGACCATGCACCACACACACCGGGACGGCAGAGGAGGGCACAGCTTTGCAGCCACAACAGTGCTGGGTGAGTGCCTCTCTTTAGTGCACCTCTGTCCTGCTCAACCAAAAAACATACAGTGCACACACCAGGCTTCATGGCCACCCAGGGATGCATACCACAACTAAATGCACCAATACATATACTAAAACGATTCCTTACCAAATAAATAAACACTTAAGATATTCCCATTCTCCGGTTCCTGATCTTGCCGACTACGCCAATGTAATGTGGGGGATTTAACATATAAATATATATTAATGTAGCCGTACTATGCCACCTTTTTTATACGCTAGGTGAAGTCCTTAGGACTAAGCTAAACATAACACAGATTATTTGCATGAAGGAGAGGAGCATGGGAATCAGACAACAATATCAGGATGCAACAACAGTTTATTTTCATTTTCAGCGTCACAAAGGCCTACAATTTCCATACATCTTCTTCAGCTCCAGGAGCTCCGTAACAACTGTCCTACAAGACAGACTTCAACAGATAGCAATATCATTGTTCTTACAAACAAATATCAATAGGTTTATACGTTTCATTCACATACTCAAATAGTGCCCAGGGAGAAGGAGAGCAGGTCTAAGTGGAATATGGGTGCCAACACCTAAAAACATTACATTTAAAATTGCTACAGTTCCATACTTACTATTGATAAAACACCACCATCACTGCTCCCGTCCTCCCAAGGCACATCGACTTTAACATGGTAAAGGGGATGCCCTGAATGACACAAACAGGAAGGCTTTTATACAAAAGGACACGACCTTAAAACTAGATCTGCTAAAGCAGTCATTTTGACAGCTCATGAATTTAAGTCATGCCCCCCTCCGTCCTTGACTTTTCCTAAATAAGTCTCTATAACACACTGTCGGTGTTAGAATCTTAATATCACAAACAGAACTGGAGTTATAACCAGTTTTAGGAGGGCATGTCATTGTTTGGATTGGTTTTCCCCATTGCCCCACCTTCTCCCAACAGTAGGTCCTGCTCCGCTCCTTCTTCAGACAGTTGAAAGTGCCGTGCCCAGCTGATAATCGCCCCGATAATTGCCTCGAAACTGAACCTAAACTATACCGAAACTAATTTCTCACATACAATAATGGATGAAATACATTAAGTAAAGTATGATGGGGAGAATGGTTAGTTGATGAGCGAGGGGAAGCGAACGATGCATAATTATGTAATCACCAATTGTGAATGAAGAACAGGGCTGGCTATTCTATTCTATTGATTCATTCAAATTATAATCTTAAAATGGTATGTACCCTATATCAGTCCACAGAATCAAAGCAGTCTTATCAGTCTACTCTGGCCTACTTGGAGTAGGCTACACAGAAAGAGTGTGCTTAACTGTACATGCTGAACATGGCTTGGCACCTAAAACCCTCACAAACTTTTACAGATGCACAATTGAGAGCATCCTGTTGGTCTGTATCACCGCCTGGTACGGCAACTGCACCGCCCGCAACCGCAGGGCTCTCCAGAGGGTGGTGCGGTCTGCAGAATGCATTACCAGGGGCAAACTACCCGCCCTCCAGGACACCTACAGCACCTGATGTCACAGGAAGGCCAAAAAGATCATCAAGGACATCAACCACCCGAGCCACTGCCTGTTTATTCCGCTATCATCCAGAAGGCGAGGTCAGTACAGGTGCATCAAAGCTGGGACCGAGAGAATGAAAAACAGCTTATATCTTAAGGCCATCAGACTGTTAAATAGCCATCACTAGCACATTAGAGGCTGCTGCTGCCTATTGAAATCACTGGCCACTTTAAGAAATGGAACACTAGCCACTTTAATAATGTTTACATATCTTGCATTACTCATCTTATATGTATATACTGTATTCTATAATATTCCACTGTATATTAGTCCATGGCGCTCTGTCATTGCTCGTCCATATATGTATATATTCTTAATTCCATTCCTTACTTAGAATTGTGTGTATTGGGTATATGTTGTGAAATTGTTAGATATTACTTGTTAGATATTACTGCACTGTCAGAGCTAGAAGCACAAGCATTTCACTACACCTGCAATAACATCTGCTAAACACGTGTATGTGACAAATAAAATTTTACTTTCAATATCTGGGAAAATATCCACATCGGGCAGCAGGTGAGCGAGTGTCGAAGAATGTGGTGATGAGTCTTGTAGAACCTTATGTTTGCAAGGGGAGAAATGTCCCCATGCACTTCACTGTCATTGGCAAACAAGTTGCTTGCAAAGAAAACAAGTATGACCGGCACCATGAATAAAGTGAGACGGGAGCTCCCTCCCTCTGCACAAAATAAGGCATCTGCACAGCTCTTGTTCTCCACAACGGTGCTAAAGAAGGACAACGGGACACAATAAAGAGAAACAGAAGACTGTAACTACAACCAAACAAAGGTACTGTATGTCAAAGAGTGTCAAGCAAGTGAACGTTATGAACATTTTGTCAAATGTTAGGACAAGAGATAACAGTCAAATGAAATCCAACCGATGCCATTGCGTGAAGATGCACACAAGCACGCGCTGACAATAATTGACTATTTTGACTGCTGTCATATCGACACTTATATACATTATAATGCCATTATTGCTTTTGTGCTCAGTAGTTTTTTTCTCTTTTTTTATATATGCTACAGTAACATAAACTAATGAAAATGCGTTATTTTGAAATAAATAAAAATAGTATTCTAATGTTACCTTCATAAACACAACCAAATAATTATTTTTGCAATAGCATATATGAGATGTATTAATTACACTATTAGAATGTTACAATCAGAATGACTACTCATTATCTTGAAGGGGGGCCCAGCGGTTCTAGTTGTAATTAACAATCACATACACCTGGCACAGGTAGACCAACAAGAGTGCGTTCAAAATAGGTCAACGATTCTACCCCTTTTATATCTTCATAGCACCTTCATAGCACCTTCATAGTGTCTTCATAGCACCTTCATAGCAGTGTGTTCATAGCAACTTCATAGCACCTTCATAGCAGTGTGTTCATAGCAACTTCATAGCACCTTCATAGCGCTTTCATAGTGCTTTCACAGTGTATTTGTAGTGTAATATCGCCTCTGCTACTTAAAGATGTATCTTTCCATCTCCAAAAGCACAAGAAAGAAGATTTCGACACCTACCATTTCAGATTGTTCTGAAATAGTTTATGTAGTTAGATAAGATAAGCATTCCTGCAACATTATTTTGTTGAAAGACAATTTGAAATCAAGCTAATTGATTGCACCCAAATTGGCAATTTCAATTTATAGGATAAATATAATATTCAATAAAATAGTACCCAACATCTGATTTGGCCCAAACCTATAGTATTTCTAACAATGATTAAGACATGAGGAATCAAAATGAATGCTCAAAAGCCACCCTCAGACCCTCTAAACCCCACACCAAGCCCAAACTAATTGCCAGTATACAGTATCAGTTCTCTATGTCTGACAAGTAGTATGAAGCTGTGGCTAGGAGTATTGTTTCTTCATACTATGTAATGTATTCTCAGTGACTTTTGTGATGAATACTTTCCCCTGTTCAGAGAAATTAGTCATTGAAATTGTTAGGTTTACACTACCGGTCAAAAGTTTGGACACACCTACTCATTCAAGGGTTTTTCTTTATTTGTAGAATAATAGTGAAGACATCAAAACTATGAAATAACACACATTTAATCATGCAGTAACCAAAAAAGTGTTAAACAAATCAAAATATATGTTAGAGATTCTTCAAATAGCCACCCTTTGACTTGATAACAGCTTTGCACACTCTTTACATTTTTAGTCATTTAGCAGACGCTCTTATCCAGAGCGACTTACAGGAGCAATTAGGGTTAAGTGCCTTGCTCAAGGGTACATCGACAGATTTTTCACCTAGTCGGCTCGGGGATTAGAACCAGCGACCTTTCGGTTACTGGCACAACGCTCTTAACCACTAAGCTACCTGTCGCTCTTGGCATTCTATCAACCAGCTTCATGAAGTAGTCACCTGGAATGCATTTCAATTAACAGGTGTGCTTTGTTAAAAGGGCATTTGTGGAATTTCTTTCCTTCTTAATGCATTTGAGCCAATTAGTTGTGTTGTGACAAGGTAGGGGGGTATACAGAAGATAGCCCTTTTTGATAAAAGACCAAGTCCATATTATGGCAAGAACAGCTCAAATAAGCAAAGAGAAACAACAGACCATCATTACTTTAAGGCATGAAGGACACTCAATACAGAACATTTCAAGAACTTTGAAAGGTTCTTCAAGAGCAGTCGCAAAAACCCTCAAGCGCTATGATGAAACTGGCTCTCAGGAGGATCGCCACAGGAATGGAAGATCTAGAGTTACCTCTGCTGCAGAGGATAAGTTAATTAGAGTTGCCAGCCTCAGAAATTGCAGCCCAAATAAATGCTTCACAGAGTTCAAGTAACAGACCCATCTCAACATCAACTGTTCAGAGGAGACTGTGTGAATCAGGCCTTCATGGTCAAATTGCTGCTAAGAAACCACTACTAAAGGACACCAATAAGAAGAAGAGACTTGCTTGGTCCAAGAAACACGAGCAATGGACATTAGACTGGTAGAAATGTGTCCTTTGGTCTGGAGTCCAAACTGGAGATTTTTGGTTCCAACCGCCGTGTCTTTGTGAGACACTGTGTGGGTGAACGGACGATATCCGCATGTGTATTTGCCACCGTAAAGCATGGAGGAGGAGGTGTTATGGTAACCAATATGGCTACCACAGCATTTTGCAGCGATACGCCATCATATCTGGTTTGGGCTTAGTGGGACTATCGTTTGTTTTTCAACAGGACAATGACCCAACACACCCCCAGTCTGTGTAAGGGCTATTTTACCAAGAAGGAGAGTGATTTAGTGCTGCATCAGATGACCTGGCCTCCACAATTCCCTGACCTCAACCAAATTGAGATGGTTTGGGTTAAGTCGGCCCGCAGAGTGAAGGAAATGCATCCAACAAGTGCTCAGCATATGTGGGAACTCTTTCAAGACTGTTGGAAATGTATTCCAGGTGAAGCTGGTTGAGAGAATGCCAAGAGTGTGCAAAGCTGTCATAAAGGAAAAGGGTGACTATTTAAAGAATCTCAAATATAAAATATATTTTGATTTGTTTAACGCTTTTTTGGTTACTACATGATTCCATATGTGTTATTTCATAGTTTTGATGTCTTCACTATTATTCTACAATGTAGAAAATAGTAAAAATAAAGAAAAACCCTTGAATGAGTAGGTGTTCTAAAGCGTTTGACCGGTAGTGTATGTTCCGTCATACAACCTGACATTGCCAGGTTCTGTCCACTAGATGCTCCTGCGATTAGTTGAAAAAGGTGTGAAGAATCAGCCCCCCCCATGTTAATTCACGACTGAACTTTTAAATGATAATGATTTATAAATGTAGAGTTAAAGTTAGAACAAAGTATTTGCCCAAATACATCTCAAAGAAAAATCATATGAAAACAAAAAACAGCATTGAGGACTATTCATTCCTCATTTCATTTATTCTATTGCCGTGATGTCGCTACATCCCAAATTATATTGGCAACCAGTTGCAGTGGTTGGTGCCTTAATGGTGATGCTTGCTTTTGGCACATAACATGTGTCCTCTGTTTGGCCAAGAAAATTATCTTGCTGGATAACTTAAATGCATGAATTTCACCTTTACGTCCATGTTTTCATCATCCACAGCATCTTCAAATCCAAACCAGTCCTCATCATCATGTGTGCAATCAATTAGCTTATTATTATTATTATATATTTTTTTTTGTCATTTAGCAGACGCTCTTATCCAGAGCGACTTACAGGAGCAATTAGGGTTAAGTGCCTTGCTCAAGGGCACATCTACAGATTTTTCACCTAGTCGGCTCGGGGATTAGAACCAATTTCTCAGAGATCAAATTGTATTTTGACAAAATGATGTTGTAGGTATGCTTATCTTATATGTTTCTAACGGCAGAAACCATTTCAGAACAATCTGAGATGGTGGGTGTCATGGCTTGCTAAAATGACTTGGAAAGACCCTGGTGTGATGCTCCTTCCTGACAGCGCTGGCGTTTGTCTGAGAAAGCGTAGCTGGTGTCTTTAAGCTCATCCACCTGTCAGTGTGCTCTTCCAGCAATTACACATCTGTCAAGTGTCACCCAGGCTCAGCTCTGACCGACAGGGTTATGTCAAGCAGTCAGCCATTACGGATAGAGCCGGCATTGTTTAGAGAGGAGGGAAGTAGGCCTATACTATGGAAGAGTGAGCATGGGCTAGTGTGACTGTGAGCTAGGGTTAGGTTAGGAAATGGAGTGGGCTCTTGTCTGGATAGATTTTTTCCCCTCCTTGTCTCCTCATATTTCTCCAATGTAGTTTGGCAGTAGGGGTGTTTTTGTTCACCGTGTCAAGCCCTGTGTCATCCTCATTGGTAAAACCTTAGCCCAGGGCTATGGCTTTTATATGGATGAAGCTGATTTGACCTGTCTTCCCTGTGAAGTGTGTTATGCAAAGGAAATTCAGACAGACTGGCAAGTATGGTAAAAAGCAGGTTATCTTTTGTTATGCTATGTTGTCTCCCTTGTGCCCTTGTTGATAGTATAAACTGAATAGTCAAAAAGGTTGTGTGATAACGTGGTTTGACCACAAAATATCAATTTGTCCTTCTACCAACCCTCTCTGGTTACTCTTTGCAGTTGGAGCATAGGCATCATCAACTCAGTGCATAGCAATTCCCAGGGCTGAGACTTAAGCTAGTACAATCTTGACTTCAACAAAAAGAGGCATGTTCGTTCACATCGTATAAAACCAATATTGTGTACATTTATGTCTTCAACTGAAAAATACATTCTGTGAATTTCAATTATTTCTTCTAAAAATGTTTTTGAAGAACATCTCGCTCGTGGCACTCTAAATATTTGAGCTTATATTCAAACAGTGTCCGTTCGCCTGAGAAGAAATCCTATCTGGGATCCGTCTGTATAGTCTGTTGTAATGGCTGTTCACATTGTCGTAGCGTTCGCAGTTGAATATTGTATCACAGGTGCTACTCAGTGTTAAAAGCATTCCAGTCTAGATTGAATCTGGGTCACTTTCCAGCACCGGTCTGTCACACCGCTACATCTCTCAGACTCTGGAAAGCCAGGCACATTGTCAAGTATTAATGAAGAAGATGTCCCTGGAGGGGTGCATGGTGTTTGTCAAACGAAATTACATACACCCAATCCGAAAATGTAGGAATTAATCTTTCAAATCTCTTTTTGATGTATAGGATGCAACCATATAGCCACATACTGGAAATAGCGCCCTGATGCAGACTGAGCACTGAGGAGAATAATAGGGTTATAGTGTTCTGTTAAACAGACTTTAAGCCCATGCTAGCAACCTATTCTAGCAACTGTTGATATTCCCGGCATTGTGTTGTTTTTGGTTGTCCTTGTTGACAACAAATGTTGAAATAAACAAGCAAAACTCCCAAGCAAAATAAGAAAGTTTGAAGTATGCCTTTGAACAGAAATAATGATTAGTCTGAGGAAGGGTACAAAAGATATTGTAAAAATAAAGAAAATGTATGCTAACTGGTAATGTATTTAGGTGGTTCAGTCTCCAAAGCAATAAGCTCTTTGTGGGGTTTGATAACCATGCGCAAAGCATTTTTCCCGAATGGTTTGTTATAATCACAAGAAAATAAATAATGTGTAAAAATACATCCCCAAACCTCTCAATGTAAGAAAAAATATCATAGCTCTATAACGCCAGTAGTCTTCATATTTCCTGTGAGTGGGCCTTTTCACAAACCACAAACCGCTTTTGTCTGGCGCTTTTGTCCCATGTGGCGATGTCGAGAACAATTATTCTCAGTCAATGAAATGCCATTGACAATACACATACAGGCTTCTGTGCTGTGTGAGAAAACCAATGCCATCCAACTTCTCGCTCATTTATGGCAGAGATTTGGTCTACCATGGGAAAGCACTGGAGGTGGATCCACATGTATTTCTCTCTCCCCATTTTTTCTATGCTAGTGTCTTGCTGAGATTTAAATAAGCCTAAAGATTACTTGAAGGCCTTTAAAAGCAAATTTGAGTGTGTAAAGCCCCTCCTCGAAACCTCAGCCTTATCGTTTTATTAGTGTCTGTCTGGGATGGGATATTGTTTATAGGCCCCCCAATAATCTGCAGGCCAAGGGCCACTCCACAGAGAGAGAGAGACGGGCATAAGGGGAGCCCACCATGGATATCTATGCCAAGGTCAGTGGTGGCTGATGTGTTCCCAATAAGCAGCAGCTATCAAGAGACTTGCATCTGTGGATTTGGTTGTGTGTGTGTGTGTGTGTGTGTGTGTGTGTGTGTGTGTGTGTGTGTGTGTGTGTTTGTGTGTATGTGTGCACAAGCTTCCCTCTCACCTGCCCAACTGTATCGGTATCACATTTGTATTTAGTATTTTATTAGGATCTCCAGCAGCAGAGATTAAACATTACATCAAACAAAGCATTGTGCATTATACAAATTTCCATTGCTCCATTATTACATTACAATATTACAACATTACATTACATTACTAAGAATAGTGTGTGGGTGTGTGTAGAGTGTGTGTTTTAGAATGTGTGTGTGTGAGTGAGTGTGTCTCTTCACAGTCCTCATTGTGCAGTGAGGCATTGTTTTATCTGTTTTTTAAATAATATTTTACTGCTAGCTTGAGCTACCTGAGGTAGAAGTGAGTTCCATGTAGTCATGGCTCTATATAGTACTGTGCGTTTCCTATCCTCTGTCAAATATAACATATCAGCACCAAACAAGGGATCTTGCATTCCAAGACTATCAAGATATGAACTTATTAATAATCAGATGAATAATAGCCAACTAAACCTTAACGTCCTTATATCCTGTGGATTATACAACCTTTACAGCGTGAGTGGTTTACACTCGGTGTGAACCTTTTTGCATTAACAGATGTTTGAATCAGCTTTGAAATATTGGCTCTGATGGATATCCAAGCCCTCTAAGCACAGTATTTATGGTTCCAGCATAAAAGGGTCCTGGCTTATGTATACATTTATATTTGATTGGCACCACTTCATTACTTAATGATTTCAAAAGGCCTGTGTTACGGGCCTGTGCCTGAGCCAGACAGCCTACGACCCTTTTGAGTCAATGTGTTGAACAGGTCCACCCTTTAGCCCACACAGCTTTATCTGTTACATTATAGATACAGATAACGAATACTACACTGTGTGTACAAAACATTAGGAACACCTTCCTAATATTGAGTTGCACCTCCTTTTGCCCTCAGAACAACCTCAATTCGTCGGGGCATGGACTCTACAAGGTGTCGAAAGCATTCCACAGGGATGCTGACCCATGTTGACTCCAATGCTTCCCACAGTTGTGTCAAGTTAGCTGGATGTCCTTTGGGTGGTGGACCATTCTTGATACACACGGGAAACTGTTGAGCGTGAAAAACCCAGCAGCGTTGCAGTTCTTGACACAAACTGTTGCGCCTGGCAACTACTACCATACCATGTTCAAAGGCACTTAAATATTTTGTCTTGCCCATTCACCCTCTGAATGGTACACGTACACAATCCATGTCTCAATTGTATCAAGGCTTAAAAATAATTATTTAACCTGTCTCCTCCCCTTCAGCTACACTGATTGAAATGGATTTAACAACTGACATCAATAAGGGATCATAGCTTCACCTGGATTTATGGAAAGAGTAGGTTTCTAATGTTTTGTACACTCAGTGTAAGTCCAGATAGTTTCTCCTTGTTTCTTTGCTTTTTCTTCTGTTTGGTGCCAAATTAACACCATGTAAAATCTACAATAGTTGCCTTGTAAATAGAATCCATGCTTTGATTTCTCAACCACACACCCATTCAAATACTGTAAGTCCATAGCACACTCAAACCAGTTACCAACACGAACACACTGCAACTTACATTATATTCCAGTTCTGGAAGCACCAAAGTCAGGTCAAGGTCATGACGTGTGTGAGATGTGGGTGAGGGGCCATGCTGCGGTCTTAAATTATTTCTCTCTCTCTCTCTCTCTCTCTCTCTCTCTCTCTCTCTCTCTCTCTCTCTCTCTCTCTCTCTCTCTCTCTCTCTCTCTCTCTCTCTCTCTCTCTCTCTCTCTCTCTCTCTCTCTCTCTCTCTCTCTCTCTCAATTCAATTTTTTTTATTTTTTTTTATTTAACCTTTATTTAACCAGGAAGGGCTCATTGAGATTTAAAATCTCTTTTTCAAGAGCGTCCTGGCCAAGATAGGCAGCACCAAGTCATTACAAAAAATTTTCAATCTCTCTCTCTCTCAATTCAATTCAAAGGGCTTTATTGGCAAGGAAACATATGTTTACATTGTCAAAGGAAAATGAATAGACAATAAACGAAAAGGAAATAAACAAGGGAAACATTAGTAAACATCACACTCACAAACGTTTTTAAAGAATATAGACATTTCAAATGTTCTATTATTGGCTATGCACAGTGTTGTACTCTCTCTCTCTCTCTCTACTTCTCTCTCTCTCTCTAATTCTCTTTTTTTCTCCTTCTCTCTCTCTCTCCGCTGTTTGTGTCCGCTGTATGTGTCCCCAGATGCTTGATGCAGGTGGAGGTCTAGGACATAAAGGGCCCACCGGAGAGGGAACAGATGTCACATGTCTCTTGCACCACGATCCAGGATATCTGCCTGCGTAGCATGTGTGCACTGTGACGGGTAGCGTGTCCTAGTTGAAAGGTAACGCTTGGGCTTCGCCCCAGTTGGAAATGGAATGAGAGAGCGTGGGAGGGTGAAGGGAGATCTGTCTGTAATATCAAAAGCCTTATAG
The DNA here is from genome assembly GCF_964263955.1 of Coregonus lavaretus. NCBI lineage: Eukaryota > Metazoa > Chordata > Actinopteri > Salmoniformes > Salmonidae > Coregonus > Coregonus lavaretus. Next base: position 10,816,039 of record NC_140014.1, read on the forward strand.
TTTTGGGTTCTAGTGTTGGGCCATTTGACAAGGTGCTACGTTTCATTTCAACTGGGGATGTCATCTGGACACTTTAGATGAATAGACTTGATGGGCTGGTTTCCATGCCCAGATTAAGCCTAGTCCAGGACAAAAAATCATGCTCAATGGACAATCTCCATTGGTTGAGTTTTTGAGTACATAAATCATAAAAATATATGTTGTAATCATCAAGGTATAGCCTGATGATATTCATGGTCCAAAGAGGACAGTCATCGTTGCGTGAAGAGCCATTGACTAACGTCACCGTTGACTTGAGTTACCTGTGGGCTGTGACAGTGACAATCCCCTTGTATTCATGTTTCATTCATGACCATCACTGTTCTGCCTTGGTGATCAGAGTGGTCCTAACTACAGTAAAGAACTCAAAGACTTCTCGTTTGAGCTGGCCTCAAATCCCTGCAATATAATACAATGCGATTGTTTTCCGAGAATGAATACATTATTCTGCTGAAACTGAAAGCTATACCCAAGACAGCCAATGCAATAATGTGGTCATAGCCCAAGTCATGTCCACCTTCCACATGTAAAAGGATCCTCATCGTCCCCCTGTGATATCTCCCTATGAAGATGATGTCCATATTCATTATTTAATGAGGCATGTTAGATAAAGGGCTATCTATGGGATTAGCTAAGCGATGGCTCGTCTCTGGACTGGTATGGTTTGACAGAGGACGGTGGTTTGATCTGGCCAGAGGTTTTTCATAGCTGTCTATTTACCACCACAAACGGATGCTGGCACTAAGACCGCACTCAAGAAGCTGTACAGTGGGGGGAAAAAGTATTTTGTCAGCCACCAATTGTGCAAGTTCTCCCACTTAAAAAGATGAGAGAGGCCTGTAATTTTCATCATAGGTACACGTCAACTATGACAGACAAATTGAGAAAAAAATATCCAGAAAATCACATTGTAGGATTTTTTATGAATTTATTTGCAACTTATGGTGGAAATTAAGTATTTGGTCACCTACAAACAAGCAAGATTTCTGGCTCTCACAGACCTGTAACTTCTTCTTTAAGAGGCTCCTCTATCCTCCACTCGTTACCTGTATTAATGGCACCTGTTTGAACTTGTTATCAGTATAAAAGACACCTGTCCACAACCTCAAACAGTCACACTCCAAACTCCACTATGGCCAAGACCAAAGAGCTGTCAAAGGACACCAGAAAAAATAATTGTAGACCTGCACCAGGCTGGGAAGACTGAATCTGCAATAGGTAAGCAGCTTGGTTTGAAGAAATCAACTGTGGGAGCAATTATTAGGAAATAGAAGACATACAAGACCACTGATAATCTCCCTCGATCTGGGGCTCCACGCAAGATCTCACCCCGTGGGGTCAAAATGATTACAAGAACGGTGAGCAAAAATCCCAGAACCACACAGGGGGACCTAGTGAATGACCTGCAGAGAGCTGGGACCAAAGTAACAAAGCCTACCATCAGTAACACACTACGCCGCCAGGGACGCAAATCTTGCAGTGCCAGACGTGTCTCCCTGCTTAAGCCAGTACATGTCCAGGCCCGTCTGAAGTTTGCTAGAGTGCATTTGGATGATCTAGAAGAGGATTGGGAGAATGTCATATGGTCAGATGAAACCAAAATAGAACTTTTTGGTAAAAACTCAACTCGTCGTGTTTGGAGGACAAAGAATGCTGAGTTGCATCCAAAGAACACCATACCTACTGTGAAGTATGGGGGTGGAAACATCATGCTTTGGGGCTGTTTTTCTGCAAAGGGACCAGGACGACTCATCCGTGTAAAGGAAAGAATGAATGGGGCCATGTATCGTGAGATTTTGAGTGAAAACCTCCTTCCATCAGCAAGGGCATTGAAGATGAAACGTGGCTGGGTCTTTCAGCATGACAATGATCCCAAACACACCGCCTGGGCAACGAAGGAGTGGCTTCGTAAGAAGCATTTCAAGGTCCTGGACTGGCCTAGCCAGTCTCCAGATCTCAACCCCATAGAAAATCTTTGGAGGGAGTTGAAAGTCCGTGTTGCCCAGCGACAGCCCCAAAACATCACTGCTCTAGAGGAGATCTGCATGGAGGAATGGGCCAAAATACCAGCAACAGTGTGTGAAAACCTTGTGAAGACTTACAGAAAACGTTTGACCTGTGTCATTGCCAACAAAGGGTATATAACAAAGTATTGAGAAACTTTTGTTATTGACCAAATACTTATTTTCCACCATAATTTGCAAATAAATTCATTAAAAATCCTACTATGTGATTTTCTTTATTTTTTTCTTCTCATTTTGTCTGTCATAGTTGACGTGTACCTATGATGAAAATTACAGGCCTCTCTCATCTTTTTAAGTGGGAGAACTTGCACAATTGGTGGCTGACTAAATACTTTTTTCCCCCACTGTATATGGCCATAAGCAAACAAGAAAATGCTCACCCAGAGGCGGTGCTCCTAGTGGCCGGTGATTTTAGTGCAGGAAAACTGAAATTATTTTAGTGCAGGAAAACAGCATGTCACCTGTGCAACTAGAGGCAAAAAACCTTTAGATCACCTTTACTCCACACACAGAGACTCATACAATACTCTCCCTCACCCTCCGTTTGGCAAATTTGACCATAACTCTATCCTCCTGATTCCTGCTTAGAAGTAAAAACTCATACAGGAAGTACCAGTGATGCACTTAATACTGAAGTGGTCTGATGAAGTGGATGCTAAGCTACAGGACTGTTTCTCTAGCACAGACTGTAAAAATGTTCCGGGAATCATCCGATGGCATTGAGGAATTTACCACATCAGTCACTTGCTTCATTAATAAGTGCATTGACGATGTCGTCCCAACAGTGACCGTACGTACGTATCCCAACCAGAAGCCATCAGGCAACATTCAAACTGAGCTAAAGGCTAGAGCTGCCGCTTTCAAGGAGCAGGACACTAATCCGGAAGCTTATAAGAAATCTATGTGTGAGTGTGTGTGTGTGCTGTCAATATGCATGTGTGAGCTCCCTGCCACTTGGGCCGAGCTCCCTGCCATCCAGGACCTATATACAAGGCGGTGTCAGAGGAAGCCCCTAAAAATTGTAATTGACTTCAGCCACTGAAGTCATAGACTGTTCTCTCTGCTACGGTATCGGAACGCCAAGTCTGGGATTAATCAAATGGCAACCTGGACTATCTGCATTGACCCCCTTATTTTTTTGCACTGACATTATATGCACACTCACTGGACTCTACCAACACATTCACACATAAATCGTTAAATTAAATTACATTTGTCACATGCGCTGAATTCAACAGGTGTAGACCTTACAGTGAAATGCTTACAAGCCCTTAACCAACAATGCAGTTTTAAGAAAGAATACCCCCAAACCCACAAATAAATACAATATAAAATAATACGAAATAAAAGTAACAAATAATTAAAGAGCAGCAGTAAAAATAATTGCGAGGCTATATACAGGGGGTACCGGTACCGAGCCAATGTGCGGGGGCACCGGTTAGTCGAGGTAATTGAGGTAATTGAGGTAATATGTACATGTAGGTAGAGTTATTTAAGTGACTATGCATAGATAATAAACAGACAGTAGCAGCAGTGTAAATGAGGGGGGGGGGGGCAATGCAAATAGTCTGGGTAACCATTTCATTAGATGTTCAGGAGTCTTATGGCTTGGGGGTAGAAGCTGTTTAGAAGTCTCTTGGACCTAGACTTGGCGCTCCGGTACTGCTTGCTGTGCGGTAGCAGAGAGAACAGTCTATGACAAGGGTGGCTGGAGTCTTTGACCATTTTTAGGGACAACGCCTAGTATAGAGGTCCTAGATGGCAGAAAGCTTGGCCCCAGTGATGTACTGGGCTGTATGCACTACCCTCTGTAGTGCCTTGCGGTCGGAGGCCGAGCAGTTGCCATACCAGGCAGTGATGCAACCAGTCAGGATGCTCTCGATGGTGCAGCTGTAGAACCTTTTGAGGATCTGAAGACCCATGCCAAATCTTTTCAGTCTCCTTAGGGGGAATAGGTTTTGTCGTGCCCTCTTCACGACTGTCTTGGTGTGCTTGGACCATGTCAGTTTGTTGGTGATGTGGAGACCAAGGAACATGAAGCTCTCAACCTGCTCCACTACAGCCCCGTCGATGAGAATGGGGGCATGCTCGGTCCTCTTCTTTCTCCTGTAGTCCACAATCATCTCCTTTGTCTTGATCACGTTGAGGGAGAGGTTGTTGTCCTGGCACCACACGGTCAGGTCTCTGACCTCCTCCCTATAGGCTGTCTCGTCGTTGTCGGTGATCAGGCCTACCACTGTTGTGTCATCGGCAAACTTAATGAAGGTGTTGGAATCGTGCCTGGCCATGCAGTCATGAGTGAACAGGGAGTACAGGAGGGGACTGAGCACGCACCCCTGAGGGGCCCCCGTGTTGAGGATCAGCGTTGATTTGTTGTTACCTACCCTTACCACCTGGGGGCGACCCGACAGGAAGTCCAGGATCCAGTTGCAGAGGGAGGTGTTTAGATACTCCAAAACACACACACACACATCCACACTACATACGCTCACACACACAAAACACACACACATGCATATTGACAACACACATACACTCACACATAGACACACTTTCACAATATTCACATATGCTGCTGCTACTCTGTTTATTATCTCTCCTGATTGCCTAGTCACTTTTAGTCCCACCTACATGTATACTGAACAAAAATATAAATGCAACATGTAAAGTGTTGGTCCCATGTTTTATGAGCTGAAATAAAAGATCCCAGAAATATTCCAAACGCTCAAAAAGCTTATTTCTCTCAAATGTTGTGCACACATTTGTTTAAATCCCTGTTAGTGAGCATTTATCCTTAGCCAAGATAATCCATCCACCTGACAGGTGTGGCATATCAAGAAGCTGATTAAAAAGAATGATCATTAAACAGGTGCACCTTGTGCTGGGTACAATAAAAGGCCACTCTAAAAGGTGCAGTTTTGTCACACAACTCAATGCCACAGATCTCTCAAGTTTTGAGGGAGCGTGGAATTGGCATGCTGACTGCAGGAATGTCCACCAGAGCTGTTGCCAGAGAATTGAATATTAATTTCTCTACCATAAACTGCATCCAACGTCATTTTAGAGAATTTGGCAGTACATCCAACCGGCCTCACAACCGCAGACCACGTGTAACCACGCCAGCCCAGGACCTCAACATCCGGCTTCTTCACCTGCGGGATCGTCTGAGACCAGCGACCCGGACAGCTGATGAAACTGTGGGTTTGCACAAGTGAAGAATTTCTGCACAAACTGTCAGAAATCGTCTCAGGGAAGCTCATCTGCGTGCTCGTCGTCTTCACCAGGGTCTTGACCTGACTGCAGTTCGCCTCGTAACCGACTTCAGTGGGTAAATGCTCACCTTCGATGGCCAGTGGCACGCTGGCGAAGTGTGCTCTTCAAGGATGAATCATTGTTTCAACTGTACCGGGCAGATGGCAGACTGTATGGTGTCATGTCGGCGAGTGGTTTTCTGTTCAACGTTGTGAGCAGAGTGCCCCATGGTGGCGGTGGGGCTATGGTATGGGCAGACATAAGCTTCAGACAACGAACACAATTGCATTTTATCGATGGTAATTTGAATGCACAGAGATACCGTGACGAGATCATGAGGCCCATTGTCGTGCCGTTCTGCCGCCGCCATCACCTCATGTTTCAGCAAGGGTCTGTACACCATTCCTGGAAGCTGAAAATGTCCCAGTTCTTCCATGGTCTGCATACTCACTAGACATGTCACACATTGAGAATGTTTGGGATGCTCTGCATCAACGTTTACGACAGCATGTTCCAGTTCCCGCCAATATCCAGCAACTTCGCACAGCCATTGAAGAGGAGTGGGACAACATTCCACAGCCCACAATCAACAGCCTGATCAACTCTATGATCAGTTCTATGTGTCGCGCTCCATGAGGCAAATGGTAGTCACACCAGGTACTGACTGGTTTTCTGATCCATGCCCCTACCTTTTTTTAAGGTATCTGTGACCAACAGATGCATCTGTCTTCCCAGTCATGTGAAATCCATAGATTAGGGCCCAATGAATTTATTTCAATTAACTAACTAACTCAACTATCTCGTACCCCTGCATATTGACTCGGTACTGGTACTCCTTGCATTTAGACTCGTTATCGTTATTTTATTGTATTACTATAAAAAATTAAATAAAAAACTGCATTGTTGGGAAAGTGTTCTTAAGTAAGCAATTCACAATAAAATCTACACCTGTTGTATTTGGCGCATGTGACAAATAACTTTTGCTTTGATTGATTTGAGGTTGAGATATCACACATCTTGGCTGCCACTCACTGCACACACACACACACACACACACACACACACACACACACACACGTGTGCAGGCACGTGGGCACGCATGTGGGCACGCACACACACACATCTCTGTCCTCCTGATGGTCTGTGCGTTGAACCTTGATTGGCTGTCATTACTGTTCTTCCATAGAGGACATCTTTGAGCATTGGGTAATCACATATTCATGACCTCAATGAGTACAGACAGGTGTGAGAGTAGTATGGGCACCAACCCATGCAGCTACAGTACACCTCCTGGGCACACACAAGCCCTTCTGCTGTATCACTAACAGATCTTCAACGTTCAAAGTCAGTCGTCTTTCCTATAAATAATGACCCTGCTGTGACCAATGTGGCCAACATGAAAAAAAGAGCCTCAACCACTGCTGCTGTGGCCCTGTACGGGTGAAAACATCAGGACTTCTAGATTAGTTCTAAAGGCAGTGCTACACCACAGACATGCCTTCCTATGTCTTCCTTCCCTGCTTGTTGGCCCAGCTGTCTAATCTAAGCCAGTCTCTGAGGTTAGGGGGGCTTGGCAATCCCGAGTCCTATCAGTCATCTTCTGAGGATGACATAACTCTCTGAAGTTTCCGACAATGGACCGCCAGCGTGTGTGAAGCTGCATGCTCGACATGTGATCACAATTACCTCGGATCCGCAGCGATAGCAGTGGGCTGGAAAGACTCATTTGAACCTATGTTATGTAAGGCTACAAGAAAGGCAATGGTAGCGCTTCAAAAAATTAGTAAGCATGTTGGCCAGGAATAAGCACTGGTACTGGTACTTTTCATCTGTTGCTGTTGTAGGCTGTTTGTTAATGACTATGTTGCTAGCTATATGTTTTAGCACTGTGCTGGAATGGGAAATGTGTGTACGTCTACATAACCTCAGTGTGTGTCATTCCAATAAATAACAGCACATCGGCCATTTCACAATACACAGTGGACATGTCATAATATTTCAGTGGGTTTATTTTATGGAGTAGATGAGAAAAGGTTGTCTTCAAACCCAGTTATTCCTCGGCTAATGTTTGGAATCATCAACGGCTGGTGCAGATTTCATTGGACAGCGCCCTTATTAACATATTATATGAGTGTTGCCTCGTTCTCAAATACCATCTGCGGTCTGAATGTACAGATGATTTAGGCTTTGGTCAGAGGCCTCTGCAGCACCGCTCTCCAGTACCATATGTCAGGTCTTGTGAGTGTTTACACTTGCCTCCCCTTATAAAAGTCAGCCTGCCTTGCCTGACGAAACTCCCTCTCTCCTCCAATCCCGAGGTTGGCTTGTGTTAAGCATGAGGTGCAATGTCTCGGCTCCCTAAATACAGGAGACGCAGCCAGCGTGCGCCGCAGGGGCCTCATAAAAAAGCCTCGCAGGATATTGAAATAATGACCATCGCTTGCAAAAACAGGATAACCCGCTCAAATCATTTCCTCATGCATTTGCTCTGGCTATAATAAAATCTTCCCAGAACACTCAAGAGTTGCCTGTGCTGACTTAATCTAATGTTAAAAGGGCAATGAGAGAAAAAATGTGCCCAACGAGCCGAAGGGCGCCCAATATGAATCTTTGTTTGTCTTCTGGTGCCCTATCTGTAACAGTCAGGAAGAGGGCAAAGCCCAGTGAATTAATGGTTAGAAGATTTATTTGTTTGGTGTAATAAGGACTGTAAAATAGTAAGAGCTCTGTCGGGGCCTAGCAGGCCCCCTGCCCCGAGGGTACAATCAAATGTTGCCAGTAAATCAACAGAGTTGGAAGAGGTTTTTATAACCAGAGTTTAACACCAAGCCCTAAGTGCTCCAGGTGGCAGGTCATTTGTTCATTAGAGCGACTTATTGCAATAAACAATGGCAACTCTGATTGGGCTACCCCAGTGTGCTGACAAAAAAAAGGAACAAAATCTCAGGTGGGCATGGGAGGGCTAATAAGGCGGAGGCTGGCCGGCAGGCAGGGGAGCTAGCTGAAGATTAATACTGTCATTATCTGCTGTACAGGACTGAGACACTGGCTGTGGGAAAAGCATGTGGGCTCCAAACTGTCAAGCTTTCCCTATGCCTCCTTTCATGCCCTCCTTATTTTAGAGTTCTACATCAGAATTGAGTGTTTTGTTGTAAGGCTTTTCAGAAGTTGCTACGTCTATTCCTTGTAAATGTCACATTCTAAAGGGTACTGGTTGCCTTTCACTTTTCTGGAATGCAACTGTAAAGTCTGAGAGACTCTGACTAATGTAAAGATAGAAATGCATCCCTTTTTATCGCAGTCTTGCTTAGGTTTCTGAGCACACAGAATCACTATACAGTAAATGGAACTTCTGAGGAAACTTTAAATAGTAGTGTAAATGTATCATTATTGACAGAGCTGAGATACTTACAGTATTGGTCTAGGAATCTATAATTGAATTCAATTGCCAAGACAATGAGAGAGCATTGGGGATCTTTTCTAAGCACTTGATATATTGCCTCAATTATGTGGTGGTTTGCCAGTGTTCTCCATGCACAATCTGCACACGCTGTTAATGTATGTCCCCGAGCTAAATCCAGGGGAGAATTTGATGGTAAGAGTTGAGGACAGCGCTTCCATTAAAGTCCAGCGGTGGCTAAGTGACCATATAGGCATATGTTACCAAAGCTATGAGAGTGAGTTAAAATAAATATGTGTATTATACAGTATACCCTTAGGTCAAGGATGCAGATATCCTGCTTGGGGAACTGTTGATGTGTCTTAATTTTGTATATAGGAATTTTCCAAAAGAAACAAATGTGATTGCTAAAGATGAGGCAATACATGTGATTGGTTAAGTTCAGGGTAAAGGGTGGGGGTAAGATTAGAAAACCAAAAAGTTTGTGCTTACACAACAACAGTATTGAGTGTATTACTACTATGATCTCAGCTATTTTGTTCAATTAATCACTTCACAGGAACAGAGTAGCAGCTGGGTGTTTGTAATTATAAACCGGGTGGTTCGAGCCCTGAATGCTGATTGGCTGACAGCCGTGGTACATCAGACCGTATACCACGGGTATGACAAAACATGTATTTTTACTGCTCTAATTACGTTGATAACCACTTTATAATAGCAGTAAGGCCCCTTCGGGGGTTTGTGGTATATTGCCAACAGTGGAGGCTAGCTGGCTATAACTTTCCAACACAACACTGGAACTCTTCCCAGTCAAGGTAAGCTTTTGGCATTACTAATATATTGCCACCGGGGTCCACTGGTGTAACTGCTTACTGACTGTACTCTAACGTTACTGCATGATTGTAAGTAGCGGGTTTACTAACGCGTTAGTTCTATTAGCTATGCTGACTATGACATTACTTTAGCTAATATGGTGTGTAGCGGTTTGGCTTGGAAAGGTTTTTTCACCTGGTCACATACAGCTGATGTGTTGTGAATTAAAGTCCACAAGCAAAGAGAAGAGGTGAGAGGAGGAGAGCGCATAGATGTGAGAAGGAATACAATGTGGCTGCTATGAAAGTGAACTGTGTTTACGCATGATCAGGGGTGTATTCATTCCGCCGATTCTGTTGAAAAACGTGTCTTAAACGGAAGCAAGCGTAAGGCAGGTGTGTCACTGTCTGTCACCTCAAATTTGTCTCTCAACCTGTGTGCACCTACGTTGTAAACATTCATTCATAGGCAAGGTTGTAGCAACCTCATGATGGGTATAGGGAAAATTTGAGTATCATGTAGTAGCCTAAACCTATTGCTGCTATATTGAACTGGGTGAATGGAATATGAATGAGAGTCATCCAATATGCCGTAATAGAAATAAGGCCATGCTCATGAAAAAAAAAGTGTCCTCCCTAATATTAAACGGCACTGACCCCCACTGATTGCCAACATACCACGGCTAAGGGCTGTATCCAGGCACTCCGCATTGCGTCGTGCGTAAGAACAGCCCTTAGCCGGGGTATATTGGCCATATACCACGGCTAAGGGCTGTATACAGGCACTCCGCGTTGCGTCATGCTAGAGAACAGCCCTTAGCCGGGGTATATTGGCCATATACCACGAGCCATATTGCTTAATTATACACTGCACTTCAATAGCGCAACACTCTCTTCTCCATCCAACTACTGCAAAATGTACATGTCTATTTGCTCATCAATTACAGTGTAATCATATTATAAAGAGAGTCATCAAACAAACAAACAAACAAACAAACAAACAATCAGGGTAAAGATAAAGAAACAAACAAACAAATGAATGAGTGAGCGAAAATTGAAAGGTAAACGCTTCAACGTGTGACATTAACACACCGGCTGCCATTGCTAGACCGAGAAGGAAGGCATTATGTTTGTTTCCTTCTGATTCAAATGTTCTGCTAACTGTCTCATGATTCATTACTGTGATTAATAAGCCTATCATGTGAAACAAAAAATACTGTAGCCCGCCGCCGCAGCCCTCGTCTCTCCATAAGCTCTTTAAGATGCATAATCCAGACTGCATAATGCAGATCTCTCTGTGTGATTAATTAATGACAGGGAAGATTATAACCAAATGCATTATGCATGATAATAATTACCTTGTAATGGAAACAAGCAGAACAACTCCGGAGGTCGAGTGGCAAAGCTATTGACCAGCGACTGGAGTGATTTTAACAGCACAACTAGGCCTACACAATCTCTCATTGAGAATATATTAGTCATAGCAGGCTGCTCTTCTGGTCTGGAATGTTAAATGTTATTTGAGACACAAAACAGATACAGTGTCAATATGCTAACACATTGAGATGTTGACAGTATGCTTACACATAGTTAATTCTAGTAGGGGCATACTATATCTGACTCTTTACCTGCCATTTTTATGTGGTATACAGTGCTGTGTCCCTCTCTCAATTCTGTCAACAGAGTGACTGCCATGATATCACCTTCTACCTGTGGCATCTCTTAGCTTCAGGGGACATGTCAGTAGCCCCACTTATCCCATTCCTCCAACCCCTCACACTATACCCCTCTCCCCTCCGTTACCACTCGGATTCATCTCCCAGCAGTTCCTGGAGAATCCAATGGGATCTAGCCTTGCAGTGTCCCTAGATAGTAGCAGTCTAGTGCCTCTCCCTAGCTGCCAGTCCTTGCTGAGATAGTTCCCTGGCTGGCAAAACATGGTTGTGAAGTCATCCTTTCCTATAGCCACAGAAAATAACTCTGTGTCCTTCTTTTTGTTCACATCCTTTGAGTATCGACTGTACAGATAGTACAGTTAGAATTGCAATTTGTACAATATGTTAGGAATTGCCATCGTACAATATGTATAAAATTTGCAAAACGTATGATATGTTACGAATTCCAATTTGTTGTGGCTAACGTTAGCTAGGTTACTAGGTGGCGAATGTTAACGTTAGCTAGGTGGCTAACGTTAGCTAAGCTAGGGGTTAGGGTTAGGGGTTAAGGTTAGGGTTAGGGTTGGAGGAGGGTTAGCTAACATGCTAAGTAGTTACAAAGTAGCTAAAAAGTCGTAAGTAGTTGCTAATTAGCTAAAATGCAAAAGTTGTCCATGATGAGATTCGAACACGCAACCTTTAGGTTACTAGACATTTGTATTATATGCCCACCCAACCAACCTACTTTAATTTTTGCCATAAGTAACCTTCAGTCTTACGTAAGCATACCAAACAGAACATATCATACTAATTTGAGTGTCCCGGATTTACATTTACTGTATTACGTCTAGACTTTGAGACCAGGCTGAGATAGCTGTATGGTAATAATTGACACTGCAGAGTCCACAATTATAAATTGTTGATACAGTTGAACGTTTTGCTGTAGAGGGAATTGAATTGACAAAAACAACTCTTCAAGCCACCTCGAACAAACTTTTCTCTGTGAGCATTGCCTTGAGAACTCTAAAGCCAATACTCATATTCTGCACACTTATTATTTTTCCACCACTGTCTGGACATATCTGAGTTAACACTGTCTAGACAGTCCATATACAATTGACTTGTAAACAAAGAATTAATCTTCTATCCTCTCTGTGAATCTGACATATCTGACATTGAACCTTTCAGAGATACAAGAAAGAACTGCTGCAGAACGACCGGCTGCAGAGTGCAGAAGAGCCCATTCAGCATTCAGACAGAACGTTGCTTGAGGTCAGAGGGCTAATAAAGCTGTGGAAGTTAGACCTGGTAATGGACTCTAGGAGAGACGGAGAGTTAAACAGTGATGAGCAATGGAAACTGTTGGCAGGCAATGGACAGCTGTAACCTCCTTAGAGGAGTGCATAGGATAGGAAACGGCAAACATTTTGGAGGCCCAGCAAAGGGTTCTGTTTTTGGAATGGGAGGGAGGGAGTTAAGGGGTCCTGCTAGTGGTTGAACAACACGTGGATGTAGCGGCAGTTCGAGAGTCAACACGAGTACAAAGGTCGTGTTGTGCAGAAAGTGAGGGAACGGGTGCATTTAAAACGATAAACTTGTAAACTCGTACAGAAGTATGGTTAAGTTCAAACACTTGTGTCTTGAGCCTTGAGTGTTTATATAAAGAAGGGTAGCTACACAGGTTTTCCCTGGAAACTGATATGTGTCAAGCCTCAATTGCGTAACCCTCCTGAGATTGGCAGAAAGGCAGATAAGGAAAAGAGCCAAGTAAAGAGTGCTCTGCTCTCTGCTTTTGTCATTAGGATTGTAATAAAGCGTCATTCAGGTTCGGCCCTTATCCTTTTCGTCTCTAACCCCACATGATCTTGTTATATGTGGAATAGAACATATTGCATGGACACCCTAACAGGATGGGCTTCCTTCCAGTAAAACCATGCTTTCTGACTTTACTGCAAATGCATTGATTTAATTGACTTGGAATTTATTACACCTTTCAAACCAAGACGTTTTGCCACCAACTTTAGCATGCCGGCAACTTTTTGCCGGCATACAGGTGTTGCCGGCAACAAAGTCTGTACTTTTATTTCCCCCAACTGACCTAGTCATGATTGCAGTAATATGATTAAAAGTCCCTCCAACCACTCAGTATAAATGTCCCCTTTCATCTTACCAGCTTTGGCACGAACATTCTATTATTGTTGTCCAACATCAAACTTGTCCTTGTCATTATGAACAAGTACAAACAAAATGGCAGTCTGCATGCAGAAGCCTGGTCCAAATAGCAAATTGTTGCTAGCTTGTTATCTAACTTAAACTAGCTGTCTAGCCAGCTCATATAATTACTGCTGCTAACTTACTGTTGTGAATGTGAAAAATGAAAAGGGAAATCTGTCTGAGGAATTTAAAACAACTTGTTGCGGTCATGTCAGGTTACCATGACAACTATCACAACAACAGGGTCAAATTTGAATGTCTCTTGCTCCTTGCTGGCTAAAGCAATTGCGATATAAAAGGCGAATGCCAACAAGAATTTTGCTTTTATTTGTGTTGAACGTTCCATGGATTCTTTCCTTATGGGCAAAATCCCCTCTTCTGACTTATGTCACATGGTGATGTCACAGGAAGTCCAAAAAGATAATCAAGGACAACTACCACCCGAGCCACTGCCTGTTCACCCCGTTATATCATCCAGAAGGCAAGGCCAGTACAGGTGCATCATAGCTGGGACCGAGAGACTGAAAAACAGCTTCTATCTCAAGACACCAAGCGCCTCTGTTCTCCTCAATTTGATTACAGGGTTCTGTGTCCTCAAGAACATGGGAATTAGGGCCTAGTTCAAAATAGATTAGCGTTAGATATAGAAAGTGATTATACAATGCATTTGACGAAGCATGGTGCAAAATATGTCCTGAAAATATATTCTGAAATTGAATTGTTGACGTATCTCAAGCCTCAAAACAGACAGTTGCCTAAGTGTTAAATTGCATCCATGGAAAGTCTATTCTAGAAAAGTTTAGTTTTTTCCACAGTCTATCATTGCTTCTCAATGTATACAGTGGGGAAAAAAAGTATTTAGTCAGCCACCAATTGTGCAAGTTCTCCCACTTAAAAAGATGAGAGAGGCCTGTAATTTTCATCATAGGTACATGTCAACTATGACAGACAAAATGAGAAGAAAAAAATCCAGAAAATCACATTGTAGGATTTTTAATGAATTTATTTGCAAATTATGGTGGAAAATAAGTATTTGGTCAATAACAAACGTTTCTCAATACTTTGTTATATACCCTTTGTTGGCAATGACACAGGTCAAACGTTTTCTGTAAGTCTTCACAAGGTTTTCACACACTGTTGCTGGTATTTTGGCCCATTCCTCCATGCAGATCTCCTCTAGAGCAGTGATGTTTTGGGGCTGTCGCTGGGCAACACGGACTTTCAACTCCCTCCAAAGATTTTCTATGGGGTTGAGATCTGGAGACTAGAGAGGCCACTCTAGGACCTTGAAATGCTTCTTACGAAGCCACTCCTTCGTTGCCCGGGCAGTGTGTTTGGGATCATTGTCATGCTGAAAGACCCAGCCACGTTTCATCTTAAATGCCCTTGCTGATGGAAGGAGATTTTCACTCAAAATCTCACGATACATGGCCCCATTCATTCTTTCCTTTACACAGATCAGTCGTCCTGGTCCCTTTGCAGAAAAACAGCCCCAAAGCATGATGTTTCTACCCCCATGCTTCACAGTAGGTATGGTGTTCTTTGGATGCAACTCAGCATTCTTTGTCATCCAAAACCACGAGTTGGGTTTTTACCAAAAAGTTCTATTTTGGTTTCATCTGACCATATGACATTCTCCCAATCCTCTTCTGGATCATCCAAATGCACTCTAGCAAACTTCAGACGGGCCTCAGATCCTCAAAAAATTCTACAGCTGCACCATCGAGAGCATCCTGACTGGTTGCATCACCGCCTGGTATGGCAACTGCTTGGCCTCTGACCTCAAGGCACTACAGAGGGTAGTGCGTACGGCCCAGTACATCACTGGGGCAAAGCTCCCTGCCATCCAAGACCTCTATACCAGGCGGTGTCAGAGGAAGGCCCTCAAAATTGTCAAAGACTCCAGCCACCCTAGTCATAGACTGTTCTCTCTGCTACCGCACGGCAAGCGGTACCGGAGTGCCAAGTCTAGGTCCAAAAGACTTCTCAACAGCTTCTACCCCCAAGCCATAAGACTCCTGAACAGCTAATCATGGCTACCCGGACTATTTGCACTGCCCCCCCACCCCATCCTTTTTACGCTGCTGCTACTCTGTTAAGTATTTATGCATAGTCACTTTAACTCTACCCACATGTACATATTACCTCAACTACCTCAACTAGCCGGTGCCCCCGCACATTGACTCTGCAACGGTACCCCCCTGTATATATAGCCTCCCTACTGTCACTTTATTTTACTGTATATATAGCCTCCCTACTGTCACTTTATTTCACTTCTGCTCTTTTTTTCTCAACACTTTTTTGTTGTTGTTTTATTCTAACTTTTTTGTTTAAAATAAATGCACTGTTGGTTAAGGGCTGTAAGTAAGCATTTCACTGTAATGTCTGCACCTGTTGTATTCGGCGCATGTGACCAATAACATTTGATTTGATTTGATTTGATTTGATTTGATTTGATTTGACATGTACTGGCTTAAGCAGGGGGACACGTCTGGCACTGCAGGATTTGAGTCCCTGGGCGTAGTGTGTTACTGATGGTAGGCTTTGTTACTTTTGGTCCCAGCTCTCTGCAGGTCATTCACTAGGTCCCCCCATGTGGTTCTGGGATTTTTGCTCACCGTTCTTGTGATCATTTTGACCCCATGGGGTGAGATTTTGCGTGGAGCCCCAGATCGAGGGAGATTATCAGTGGTCTTGTATGTCTTCCATTTCCTAATAATTGCTCCCACAGTTGATTTCTTCAAACCAAGCTGCTTACCTATTGCAGATTCAGTCTTCCCAGCCTGGTGCAGGTCTACAATTTTGTTTCTGGTGTCCTTTGACAGCTCTTTGGTCTTGGCCATAGTGGAGTTTGGAGTGTGACTGTTTGAGGTTGTGGACAGGTGTCTTTTATACTGATAACAAGTTCAAACAGGTGCCATTAATACAGGTAACGAGTGGAGGACAGAGGAGCCTCTTAAAGAAGAAGTTACAGGTCTGTGAGAGCCAGAAATCTTGCTTGTTTGTAGGTGACCAAATACTTATTTTCCACCATAATTTGCAAATAAATTCATTAAAAATCCTACAATGTGATTTTCTGGATATTTTTTTCTCAATTTGTCTGTCATAGTTGACGTGTACCTATGATGAAAATTACAGGCCTCTCTCATCTTTTTAAGTGGGAGAACTTGCACAATTGGTGGCTGACTAAATACTTTTTTTCCCCACTGTAGCTAACCCAGAGGGCATGGATCTCCTATCAAACATGAAAGAGCCTCTCCAACACACTTCAAGTAAACAAATTAGACTTGGTTCAGATGGCTCAAGTGACAATATTCTCCAATAATTGGAAATGATAAAGAACCGCTTTGATATGATGAAGGCTTCAACATGTCTCAAATGCCGTATGAAGGGTTTGAAATCTCGCCTTTTAAAATCTCACTCATTATAAATCCCCACACCAAACATTTTTATAATGCTGTGTTTGGATGAATAAACAGCTATTTATGATTTGGCACACAACATATACACTGTAGAATGTTTGACATCGACAAGCTGCCAGCTCTCTCTATACATGACAGAATGCAGAGAGCCAGGAGCTTCACTCATGGAAATTATGAATATAAGTCATGCATTATAGATCTCCAACAAAATGTATTCATTCCCTGGCAAAAGTTGGAAATGTAAGCTGGTCAAATCAATGGAATATAGTTTATCTCTGTCCACCTAATCATTCGCTAATGGCTACTATCAATTGTCTGCCTGCAGCTTGTACACCCAACACTGTTGCAATTAAACCAAACAAGTGCTCACCGTCGACCAAAAGATGGTTTAGCATTGAATCTCAGGTTAATTCATTGATTACTTTCCGCATGGTGAATTGGATTTATTCATCACTCTTAATTATCTATTTATAACCACACCTATAACCAAACACAAGGTGTTCCTAATATTCGCTATACTCAGTGTAGGTTAGGAAATAGCTAAACATTTGGAACAGTTTGTGGGAGGTTTGGTTTGAGTCAACACATCACATATGCAGGCAGTAGTTCAAATGATGGCACATAAAGCAGAAGTAGTATATATACTGCCTACTGGACACTTTCAGGCTAAAGTATATATTTGAGCTGTGAGTAGTTAAGTGTACATTGAACAGCATTCTAACAGGGAGCGAACACCACTTACACACGGAACAACAGCTTGCACTTTTCCACCAAGCTTTATTTATGTATTTGTCCTCTCCCCGTCGCCGTGTCAACAAATGCAACACAATGCAATGCTCACTTTTGGAAATGCCGTTACTTATTTATCATGCCCCCAAGTGTTCTCCCCCATTCCAGAGACGATTTCTGTGTTACTGTCACTGTTTCTGCCTGTATTTTCATAAAGACAGTGAAGCTGGTAACTACAGTGTCAGCATGAGGTGGAAGTCAGGTCTCACCGTGGATGTATTGTGTCAGGTTGCCTAGCCTGGAAATCCATATAATGGACCTCCGGAGAAACCATGAACAGCCTTTTTGCATTTGTTATCCAGGTCAAGCTGTAAAGCATACATAATGCAGCTATGACACACTACTTATTTTGATATTATTTGTCTTCTCAATATATAATGGGAATGGTTGTTTTCTTGGAGAGGAGTATAACCTTCTAAAGTGATTCTGAGTCACCAGAGGGTGTATCTTTACATAACACTCATCCACCAGTCTAAGGCCTTATACTCTGGCATTGATGTGCATTAATGCAGCCTACTTCAGGTTGCTCCCTCAGGGCAAGAGCTGTCTAGAATAGATCATATTTTCAATACTCCTCCTCCTATACCTTGCTATCTTATATCCATCCTATGTACTGTACATCGCCTGACTGTTGGTAATAAAATGACTTGTGCTGAAATGTTGCTCAGCTGACCAACATCCACCTTGGGGTTTCGCCTTCATCGACACTCGTCTCCTGGCCTATCTTCCATTGATTGACACACAATCGTGTTGGGTCAACGAGGTCTCATCACGTTCCAGGCATCCAATATGATTGAAACAAATCCTATTGAAAATGTGTCTCTAACTGGACACCCCTTGAACACTGATTCCCTTTCATGCATTCACCTCTTCCCAGAAATCCTCGGACCTTTGGATAAAAATATTGGCCATGGGAATCAATTCCCACAAAGCTGTATGGGAGGAACTATGGATACCATTGATCAGTGCTTTGACGGTTCTGGCCTTTCATAAATTGCAACCTTTTTTATTATTGGCATGGCCAGTCACTCTCTGAGACAGGTGCTGGCCCTCTGCAGCAGACCAAAAGGTCTGAGTCTATAGACCAACCAGCAGGGTGTCACAGGTGTCAATACCACCTCTCCTTATTGACAATAAGGCTGCTTTGGGGCACCCAGAATGCAATAGGAGATGACAGAGGTCTTGGCTTTGATATTGACCCAAAACCTCATGAAATATGTAATTCCTCTGACCCCAGGGGATTCACTAATGGTCTAGTCAGAAGACATCTATTGGCTTAAAAACCACAGAATGTCTATCAGTCTTTGGATGAACCTAGTTTACTAGAAGGGGGAATGAAGGAAATATGGGTATCATTTCACCTCTCTGCACCGTACTGTTGTGTCCAGCCGCAGATGATTGCGGCCAAGATAGTCTTGTGTTTTATGTGGTTGTGTGCCAATGGACCCAGATGGACACGGTAGAATGCATATTTGTTGTTGTAATGAGTCTGGTCTGCCTTGTACTTTCTGTTCTCTGTTTCTCCAAGCGGTATGGGGTTTCAGGAGAAGGCAGCCCTCAGAGGTACCTTAGCTTGCTAAAATTGACCATAAACAGCTCATTGTTTTAAGAGGCCAGACATGGCCATTTGATACCGGCACTAGGCGGGGCTTCTCGCCCCCTAGCTATCCTGTTTTTTCACTCTTGTAGCACACGTAGTTCAGAGGATTTAATATTGCCAGCTACAAGGCAATCACTTACTGCAGGGAGACCACTCTTTTACATTGAGGGAGGGAGAGAGCTCACACTGAAATCTCACCTTGACAAGTTACTGCCTTTAATCTTGCAATGCTACTATTACTTTAAATCAGAAGTGACCATTATTGAAGAACATGTGTTTGGTCTACCCATCTCCCCACCACATAAATAGTCTAATCCCTGACGACTTATTATTTTAGAGAGCAGTGTCACAAACCACCCAATTTATTACTTAAGGAAAAAATCATTACAACAATAGCACTATTCAGAAAACATGCTAAAAACATTTTCACAAACATTTTAATCAACGTAACAGAGAGAGTATTTAAAAAAGAAAACCGTTTTTTTTTCTTCTCCAGGTTACCTACACACTATACATCTCAGTCCAGTGCTTTCTCTCTTCCATCAGTGAGGCCATAACAACAGTGTGATCTATTCCCAGCATGGCACTTTAACATGTGAGCATGTCAGCAGTGTGCTAGAATGAATTGCCCAAGCTGACAGCAGATGGTGCTCTTTGGTAGGAGAGGCCCTTCCGACCATGCACTCAGCCCCACTCACCATGCAATTTATCAACATTCTCATTCTCTGTCTTAAAACCCTCAGAGAGGACTTAGGCCTGTCATTCACTGCCATAATGTACCTTTGTGCACAGGAATGTCAGTCTCCACGGCCTTAAGGTGCATCGCAGGAGTTAGAGTCTGCGTAGTTTAGAACTGGAGCCACTTCTTAATGATGCAGTCCGGTGATAAACTACTGCTATTTTTTTAGTGGTATAAAGGTGATTCAGACCTGGAGGCAAATGTTGTGCAGAGCTTTTGTAGCTGTCTTTAGAAATATTTTGGGACGCTATTTAGCTTACACTTTATTAACTTCAAAGTATGCATGTATTACAAGAAAGACTCCCACTTTTGTTGGCTCAAGCCTGTACAATTAGCCCTGAAGTGAAAGAGGCAAACAGCCAAAGTACAATGAAAAAGCAAGACACCACAGCATACTGTTACACTCCAATAACATTTCATAAAGAGAGTCTATAGTATATACTGTATGTCACTAAGATGGCTATATGCAATCTATAGGGGACTCACTCTTCCACCTCTCTAGTTCTGTAAATCAGACCCTTCATCTCAAATGCAAATGTTTTAATATGTCAAAGTGATGTCGAGAACCAATCAGGGAATATTGCCATGATTAGATTAAAATCTGGATTTTTCGCTAACTCAGTAGAAGCCATTTTGGTAGTCAATTAAAGGTATGTGCTAATATGATGAAGGACAGTTTGAAATGATCCCCCTACTAAAAAGTACGATAGGCCACTTCTAAAAGGGTCACCATCGTCAACTTTGATTCGCTAGAGGCTTTACATTATTATATATACAATCTGCTGGTTTCAGCATATGCAATATTTTCACAAATGAAACATCAATGAAGACTGAACACCAGACTCCCAGACAGTTCTGCTAGCACATTTCCCATTTTCCCCACACAATAGAAATCAATGCACCGAGTCATTCACATATTCATTAAGAAAACAGTATTTGTGAATTGGGCTGTCAAATTTTTCCCTTTTCACATGATTACATTGAGTGTGTAGCCGGTGGTGGGATTCAGATTTGGACACTTTTCTCCCTTCAGTTAATAGTGCTACTTAATGCTCATTAATCTTAGCCCTCAAAGATATTGATTGCTGGCCAGAATAAATCAGAGTTATTCTGCTGCGATGGCCATTACAAAGTATTGCTATTACAGTGAAATGGCTCTTGATTTAATATGTGAAAAGCTTTTGCCTTGTTGTACTGTATGTATGTGACCACTGAGAAGGAACTGAGTGTACGAGCTGTACAAGCGGACCTTATCTTTACTCAATGTTCTGAAATGAATTTCCAACTCTGCAGGATTTCTTATTTTTTCAATCCCCCATCCACAACTCTATTACAATAAAGCAATGCATAACATCAACCTGGACTGTTTGCTAGTGTATAGTGACTTATCTGAGTGACATTATGATGGTGATGCCATAGTGGGTGACTGCATCTGGGCATAATCCTAATGACCTAGCTGTCTGTGTCACTAATGTAGTCATACAAATGCAGTCATGGTATTATCCAACAGTCAGAGCCTGCGGCTTCTTTCGAACGTGTTACACCTTCCTCACTTTAGTATCAAAATAAGGATCTGTCTTTCAGGAAATAATGCTCTGTTAAAGGACACAAATCTGAACATGCCGTACTCTGAAAAGAGGTCTGTTCAGTTGAGACAATTTCGTGAAACTAGTGGGCTGCTTTTTGGCCCCGTTACGATTGCATGCTTTTTGTCCAGTTACCATGTTCTTAATGTTCTGTTAAAGCCACACTGTGCCCATTTGAACTCTCCTGTCTTGTCAGTGGGTCTTATGAAGGTTGTCTCACTAGAGGTACTGTACTGTAGTGTACTATGAGTTGATCCTCAGACAGGTGCACTAGCATGTGTCTCACTGCACTGAAACAGCTGGGACCAGTCATCAGCGCTCACTGGAGATGACATCACCTGACAAGTGTTCCACTGACTCATCTCCCTCCCTCACTCTCTGTGACTCTGGCTTTCTCTCTCTGACACACACTTGACCACAGGGCCAGTGGGTTCAGTGACAGTGTTCTGGGCTAGGCTAGGCTAGGCTAGGCCTGTGAAATAACCAGGCTGTGAGTCAGGTGTATCACTATTGTAGTACTTTGCACTTCAAAGGGCACAGACCATGGGACCATGACCATGAGTCGGACCAAGAGGGTTTTCCTGACCACATGATCTGACCAGGAAAAGCCCTCGGCCCTATTTAAAGCCTATAACTATAGGGCCTGGCATTCTTTCCCTGGCTAAGTCATCCAGTCAGGGAAAGTACCCTACCTACAAGGTTTCCCTTCCGCAAAACAATGCTCTGTCGTTACACCTTAAGTAGATTCAGTACGGTTTGTACCTCATTTAGCCATTAAAACAGAGTATAAGGACAATGAAAGTATTAGAGTTGTAAAAAGTATGACCAAGACTTTACTGCCTATAGGGCTGTGAATCAGAGGGGTCCACCCCTGCCCAGGACATAAACCAGTGATCTCTTTAATTACATGGCATAAAACCCACAGTATAATGTGGTCACCCCTCTATTACAAAAGGACTGGGATCGTATGATTTCTCTGAGATGACTGCATGGCACTAGAGGAGGGGAGGGAGAGCGTAGTGTAAATTGATGGTTCCCATTGCAGATGTCGTAAAAAGCAATTCATTAATTTAGTAATTTATACATTATACAAGGTGAATGGATAGGAATATGCGATGTGCCGTTAAACTGTCCAACGTATCTTTCTTAACTTATATCCTCTCTCTTATCTAGTTATAAT
This sequence comes from Coregonus lavaretus, assembly GCF_964263955.1. NCBI lineage: Eukaryota > Metazoa > Chordata > Actinopteri > Salmoniformes > Salmonidae > Coregonus > Coregonus lavaretus. Next base: position 10,838,751 of record NC_140014.1, read on the forward strand.
CCAATGAAAGCACGAGAAGTGATTAATATGGTAGTAGATGGTGATTCCTTCAATCATACTAGAAGAAGTGGGCTATATGCTAAGTACATTTAGCAGTACCCTCCTTCTGTGAACTATAGTTCACCCTCTGTAGCGCACTGCATGAGACTTAATCAGATCAAAATGACACAATTCAAACACCAATAATACATATACTATAATAAGAATACACAGTCCTATGAATAACCATGCAGATGATGATGATGATGGTGATGAAGGTGCTTCATGATGCAGACTGTTCTGTCTCCGTCTCCGAGGGAATCTGATAAGATCTGAGCGAGCGCAGTCAGTGCACGACATTACATCATCGCCCAGCCGCCCGCCTTCCCGGCAAACTGAGCTGAGATCAGTGTGTAATGTACGTAGCTCCCACCAGCTCACAGGCAGAGACATAGGCTGCAGTCTGCAGTACCTTAACACACCTTCACCCCCCCTCTGAGAAATCTGAGAGACGCTGTTCGCTTTTTGCAGCCCAAGCACGGCTCATATCAGGTTCATTCTCAGGTGAAGCAGCTTCTATTTGAGTAGTCAGCTGACCAAATCTGGCACTGGCAAACAGACCCAGAAACCCCAGTGTAAACACATTGCATAAATAAAAGAGCCCATGTAAGTCGCAGAACATTTATAGCCTAGAACAGTATTTTTGTTTGCCTTTAGCCCAGAAATAAACATAGATCCAGACATAGCGCTTAGCTTGCAGAGATCTCACATGGCATCATAGGTTGATGTCAGTTAATATTAGAAGCTTATTGCTAGCTGTGGGCACTAGACAGTTTCGACTGCCCTTGCTACGTGTCCACGTGTCCAGGGTGTCTTTGGGGAACATCATATGAAGACGTATGGCCAGATGATCTAATTCCACCAGGCTGAGACATGGGTGACTAGCTCCGGTTTCACCTAACTCCCCCTGGTCCCACTGACACCATAATGATGACAAAGCCTAACCACTAGCACCACTAGCACCAGCACCAGAGTGCTTTTATGATACAATGAAAGTGAAGGATGAAGCATCACTGTCTAACTGGTTCCTGCAAATCACCAGACATGGCCGTCGGATGGGACTGGATGGGGACAACAGCACTTGCATTGTGTCGAGCTGTTTTTCAACAATCAGCAGATCTATCACCGGAATGTGGCGCCACAAATCAACACGTCCCACTGATCTGTGGCTCACTACAGCCAGAAGAACTGTCACTGTCCGTGTCACGGCTTGTGTTTCTATGAATGGTCTTTTATGATGCCTATGTCAAGATGAAGCGCTAGCATAAATGCTAGGTATGTATACATAATGATAGCAACAACACCAGTAACATTTCTCAACATTTCTACTAAGGCTTATACATTTTTTTTTTTGCAGCCATGACAGCTTGTGGCGGGCCCTAGGATGAAAAGCAAAAGGTTTTACTGGCCTCACTGACCATTCTGTGATGCCTGCTGTCCCTTTTGTCAAGAAGTCCCATGCCAAGTGCTAGCAGCTGAAACAACACAGGGCCCGGGTACTTAAAGAGGTACATTGTTAAAGAAAACTCGTCACGCATGTTGCCGTACAAAAGTAGCCCCTAACCAGACTAACGCGTCACCACTGCTTTGAGTACATTGACGCAGGTTGCGGCCATTTTTTTTGAGAGGTTGGTTTTGTAAAGGGAGCAGCAGAAGACTGTATTTAAGTAATGTGGGCTGACTGGCCTGTCCTTTTGATATTGTGCGGCACACACACTCTCTTGTCCTGTGCATGAAATCAGTGCTCAGAGTGTGGGGCCACGCTTTAGAGTGTCCCTCTCAGCCTGAGGTATTGTGGACATAGTGCTCTAAATGCCATTATGTTCCCAACAAGGATTAGTGGCAGGGAGTGCGGAGAAACAGCACAGGCTGAACACATGCAAAAAACGTATTTACATGTATAGCACACAGTATATAGCACCTAATCCCAGAATATAACGTTGGGCATTGGGGCAACAACCCACCATCCTACAGGCCTTTTAAACATTAACACATGAATAGATAATCTGATAATAACAATAATGACAGAATAATTATAACTATAAATTAATGAATGCATAAACACATTTTCAACCTCGTTGTAATCCTGCTCAGTTATCAATATCAATTATTACAAGGATTTATTACACCTGTGATAGAAACAGCACCAGTGATTATGGGCTTGTTTAGCTGTCTAGTCAGTGGTCCATCCAGTCTAGTTTGGAGGGCACAGTAAGGGTGAGGCAGCAGCATATAGGATATGTTTGCATCCTGCACACTGAGTCAACACACACACAGCAGGCAGACAGCATGAAGAAATGCATGTTCCATCCAGCCTGATGACATCACCGTCTTGTCTAAGTCGCACAAGCATTTTCAATAGGCTCTCCTCTGTTGCCGAGGAGAGCCTCCACCAATCGCTGTCCCTTGTTTTTAATGTATACAACACCAGTAACATGAATGATCTGTGACATAGCTTCCACAGACCGATCCAAAGACAACATTATGCGATCACTCAAAGGAGGCTGCTGGCTGCTGTTCTCCCCATGGCTCTGTACCGTCTGGATGCGCTGTGTTTATGGCTTTGTCACATACTGTGAGCAGAATATTGAGTTGCCCTTTAAGTTTAGATGCTTGATGTGTGTATTTGACAGTGCATCATCTGTGGCTCTTTCACTAGAGAACAAAATGTTTCCATCCAAGACAATTCCTTGTCCTTTCCCATACATTTAGGTGTTCCAGATGGCAATTTGCCATGGATTCCGGGCTGGATAAACACTAGATGCAGCAGTCCGTAAAAAAACATCTCAGTTTTGTACAGCATGGTTTCCCAAACCATCCCCAGGTGCACGTTTTGGATTATGCCCTAGCATTACACAGCTGATATAACCAACTCATCATCAAGCTTTGATTATTTGAATCAGATGTGTAGTACTAGGGCAAAAACAAAGAACATACCTTCTCTCTCACTGTGCTGTTCATTAGTACATGCACAATACATGAACCGTGCACACAATAAATCCTCAACTGTTTTGCCCCGATACCATACCTGACACTGGCTATACCCGTCTTAACATCTCTCACTTCCCCCCTCTCTCCTCTTAATAGCCCAGCAGACCCTTGGCAGACATTTAAGGAGCCGTGAGCAGCTAAAGCTCTCTTTCTCTGGGGGTATGGAGAAGATAAAGTTCAGGAGATCAGAGATACAGAATGTTTTCTTTTCCCACCGATACTGCACACAGGATTTGTCAGAACCATGCCACTGGAATAACAGTAGAGAGAACGATGGCAAGAAAGGTAAGGTTAGGAGGCAAAGACTTCACAGTGAGCGCTTTAGATCAGTGCATCGGCAGGCTACGCACTCTGCACACGAGGCGGACCGAGACACACACTGCAAACACAACAATACAAAGGTTCCAGTGTGATGCCTAGATTGACCTATACAGGGTCCTGCTCTTGGAGTGTTTGAGACAGACACAGCCATAGACACAAACACACACAAAGGACTCCCCACATCTATCCGCACTGTCTACTTCAGGAGCCCACCTCAGCAGAAGACACCCCCCACATGTGTCGAGTTGACGAATGGATCTGGGTAACTGTCAATTAAAATGAAATCCCATCTGTGGAGTAGAACGAGGAGGACACATTCAATAAATAAAAAAATTGGAACTGAGGAACAATCTGAGCTCAGTTCTGCCTGAAGACAGCGGTTGATCCAAGCATTGTTCCTCATATAGGCAATGCATCAAACCGACAGTATTATCAGGGACTACACCTCAGAAGACTTCAACATGATTAATTATAATTAATTAGCAAAATGCTATTTGCCATCCAATTTATCATATTTGCATTATTCAAAATCCATCATCAAAACGTAGCCAGCAGCAGGATTTTTTGCAACAAACTGCCAAATCAGCATGTTTCAGTGAGTGTGTTTTCAACCGCCCCACCGATGATTCCAAACATTGGTAAACAATGAACCTCTTTGCTGAAGCTTATAGATATTGAGTTGAAAATCAAAAGTTTTCACAAATGTAGTCCAACTTCAATGGGAAATAGTGAGGAAATGGTTGTAAAAAACACTAAACCTGTTTTCATCAAACCATTTTAAAACATTGATTATTATCCAATTAATTCAAATTCTTAGGGACTTAATGAGTTTTAGATTAAAAAACATCTACTAAGATACATCTAGCAGTGTAAGATAAGCACTTAAAGGAAAGATCCACCCAGAAACCCACAATTCCTATAATTGACAGTGTTAAATAACACTAATATGTGAGAACAATATTTATTTTTCATTTTTTTGTTATAATAACTTTGGTAGCAACATGTGAAAATCTATTGCAGCTCAGGTCGCTGGCTAGGTAGCTAGCATACGTAGCTACACACAATAATACCACATTCAATATCAGCTTGTGAAGTAGCTAGTTAGCTGTAAAATCACCTAAACAAACTGCACTATCAATTTAGGAATCAACAATCTCACCATGTTCAACCTACAGATCAATGTGTCTCGCAGAGTGGAGTCTGACATTCGCAACGGCCATGCAACGACAACTTGCAATGCACTCTGGACTGAAGAGGCAGACAAATAGAAGAAATGTGGTGGACCCTCTCGAGGTAGGAATATTGTAAAAATATGATCAATGGCTCATTCTAGAGAGGACAACCTCCCGCGTTATGACATTGGCCAGTATTGAAATCTGACATGTATGATACACATTTTCTTGATCTAAAAGTCGTATTCCTATTAACTTCCAATGTAGTGAGATCGGTTTTATCGCAATGCTATATCATACCGGCCAAATTCCTGCATGCTTGAACAACAATAGCTCCGATACACATGAAAACTAAATGAATAGAATATCACAAAAACAATATAACATTCGAAATGGGTGAATCTTTCCTTTAAGTGACGTGTACAAATGGTATAAATAATGATATACATTACTAACGACCCTGGCCTGGACTAAAGCCAGTCTGCACAGTGCAAAACCATAACCACACGATTGAGACCAAAAAGTGAAATGGTCTGTAAGCATCACTACCCCAATTAATGACCATTCCATTGCATAAGCAAAATCCATTTAACCTCTACGGGATCGGTGTCCCGTATACGGGACGGTTGAGCTAACGTACGCTAATGTGATTAGCATGACTGTTGTAAGTAACAGCAAACTTTCCAGGACATAGACATGTCTTATATGGGCAGAAAGCTTAAATTATTGTTAATCTAACTGCACTGTCCATTATTACAGTGAAATAATACCATGCTATTGTTTGAGGAGAGTGCACAACAACAAAAAACGTATCACGGCAACTGGTTTGATACATTCACCTCTGGAGGTAAATAATGTACTTACATTCAGTAATCTTGCTCTGATTTGTCATCCTAAGGGTCTCAGAGATCAAATGTAGCATAGTTTGGTTTGATAAAGTCAATTTTTATATTCAAATGTAGAAACTGGGTTCTACAGTTTGAACCCCTACTGTCTCTGGCTCCACACCCACCCCGCCCGGCCATCTAGATGTGTGAAAGTTAGTGTATAAGCTAATGATCCATCATGTATGACATTCCTGGGAGTGTGTAAACTTACATTTTGTATTACCATATCATTTTTGTATGTTCTCTATAGTTATGTACTTGAAAAATAGTCCAGTATTGCAATACTTCACTGGATCAATCTGAAACTTTGCACACACACTGCTGCAATCTAGTGGCCGAAATCCAAATTGCGCCTAAACTGCAAAATTATATTGTGGCCTTTCTCTTGCATTTCAAAGATGATGGAACAAATAAAATAATAGAAAACACATGTTTTTTTGTTTGTATTATCTTTTCCCTAATGTGTTATATTCTCCTACATTAATTTCACTTTTCCACAAACTTCAAAGTGTTTCCTTTCAAATGGTATCAAGAATATTCATATCCTTGCTTCAGGTCCTGAGCTACAGGCAGTGTCACGCCCTGACTCAGGGGACTCTTATATGTTGAGTCAGGGTGTGAATGTTCTATGTTGTATTTTCTATGTTGGTGATCTAGTATGTATAGTTCTATGTTGGCCGGTGTGGTTGCCAATCAGAGGCAGCTGTCGCTCGTTGTCTCTGATTGGGTACCATACTTAGGCAGCCTATTGGCACTGTCTAGTTGTGGGATCTTGTTCCGTGTAAGGTATGTTGTGTGTGCTACCTTGGACTTCACGTTTTGTTTCGTTTGTTGTTTTGTCGTTGTGTTTATTTGGTTTAATAAACATGTACGTATATCACGCTGCGCCTTGGTCTGACCCATCATTCAATGAACGTGACAGAAGATCCCACCAAACAAGGACCAAGCAGCGTGCCGAGAAGGAGCAAACGCCTGGGACTCAACAGGAGGTAACATTAGTAGATGTCCTCCTCGGTTGGGGAAGAATTACAGAGGAGGAGGCCGTCCGTTATCGGAAGGAGATGAAGGAGGAAGCCCGGGTAGGAGAGGAGAAACGGCACCAACAGTGCCGACAACGGAGACCCGAGAGGCAACCCCAATAACATTTTTGGGGGGGCACACGGTGTGGACGACGAGGCAGCAGGAGGCCGTGAAAGGGCGGATCTGCAGGTTAGGAGAGGAGGCCACCATGTTACGGGGGCTGTTGGCTCAGAGGGAGCAGGAGTTATTCGGACAGAGAGAGGCGGTGGTGCGCGTCGCCAGTCTGGCCCGGCCTGTTCCTGCTCCTTGCACCAAGCCAGTGGTGCGCGTCGCCAGTCCGGCCCGTTCCTGCTCCTCGTACCAAGCCAGTGGTGCATGTCGCCAGCCCGGCCCGTTCCTGCTCCTCGCTCCAAGCCAGTGGTGCACGTCGCCAGTCCGGCCCGGCCCGTTCCTGCTCCTCGCACCAAGCCAGTGGTGTGCGTCGCCAGTCTGGCCCGGCCCGTTCCTGCACCAAGCCAGTGGTGCGTGTTCCTAGTCCGGTCCGGCCCGTGCCTGCTCCTCACACCAGACCAGTGGTGCGCGTCGCCAGTCCGGCCCGGCCCATTCCTGCTCTTCGCATCAAGCCAGTGGTGCGCGTCGCCAGTCTGGCCCGGCCCGTTCCTGCACTCTGGAGTCAGAGCAGTCCACTCCACCGGGGTCCAGCTCCGGTAAGCTGCTCCACTCCGGAGCCAGAGCAGTCCGCTCCACAGGTGCCTGGTCCAGCTCCGGTCAGCGGCTCCAGACCAGACCAGGGCCGCAACAGGGAGGCGGAGAGTAAGAGGTCGTCACGCCCGGAGCCGGATCCGCCTCCAAGGCGGAATGCCCACCCGTCCCCTACCCTGTTATGTTTATGTTGTGCGGTCGGAGTCTGCACCTTTGGGGGGGTACTGTCACGCCCTGACTCAGGGGACTCTTATATGTTGAGTCAGGGTGTGAATGTTCTATGTTGTATTTTCTATGTTGGTGATCTAGTATGTATAGTTCTATGTTGGCCGGTGTGGTTCCCAATCAGAGCCAGCTGTCGCTCGTTGTCTCTGATTGGGGACCATACTCAGGCAGCCTATTGGCACTGTCTAGTTGTGGGATCTTGTTCCGTGTAAGATATGTTGTGTGTGCTACCTTGGACTTCACGTTTCGTTTGTTGTTTTGTCGTTGTGTTTATTTGGTTTAATAAACATGTACGTATATCACGCTGCGCCTTGGTCTGATCCGTCATTCAACGATCGTGACAGGCAGTTAGATTTGGGTATGTAATTTTTGGTGAAAATTGAAAAAAAATGGGTCAGATCCTTAAGAGGTTAAGGGTAGAAGTTACTACTTTGGTCATGGTTATAATAATGGTTTTAAATACTAATTTAATGCAGTATGCTAATGCAGAACTTTGCTACTCCAAATGGAAGAACATCAGTGTTAGCAACAATAAAAGTAATTGAAACGAGGGGGCCTGTCACGAACGTCTACTAAGTGAGTGGACCAAGGCGCAGCGTGCGATACGAACATGACTTTATTAATTAAAGTACTCAATACAAAACAACAAACAATGACGAATCGTGAAGTCCTCAGTTACAATGACTGATACGGAACAAAAACCCACAACACTAAGGTGAACACTGACAGTTTAAATATGGCTCCCAATCAGAGATAACGAGCCGACAGCTGACACTCGTTACCACTGATTGGGAGTCACACGACCAAACAAGGAAACACAACCAAATACAACACAACCAATACCAAACACAACCAAATGAACACACCCTGGCTCAAAATACACAGTCCCGGAGCCAGAGCGTGACAGTACCCCCCCCTAAAGGCGCGGACTCCGACCGCGCCTACACCCCAAATAGGGGAGGGCTGGGTGGGTGTTGCTCCTCGGAGGCGGCTCCGGCTCCGGGCTTGACCACCACCCTTCTTCAATCCCCCCGTAGCGCCCCCGGTCCGATCTGACCCAGCTGGTAGGATCTGGACTGACGACGCGCACCCCTGGCTTGGCGCGTGAGGCAGGAACGGACCGGACCTGGCTGACGATACGCACCCTAGGCTTGATGCGTGGAGCCGGAACGGGCCTCACCAGGCTGACGACTCGCATCCCTGGCTTGGTGCGAGTAGCAGGAATGGGCTGGATCAGGCTGACGGCTCGCACCCTTGGCTTGGTGCGAGTAGCAGGGACGAGCTGAACCAGGCTGACGACTCGTACCCCTGGCTTGGTGCGAGTAGCAGGAACGGGCTGGACCAGGCTGACGACTCGCACCCTTGGCTTGGTGCGAGTAGCAGGAACGGGCTGGACCAGGCCGACGACGCACACCGTAGGCTTTGTGCGTAGAGCAGGGACAGGCCGGGCTGGACTGGCGACGCACACCGTAGGCTTTGTGCGTGGAGCAGGAACAGGCCGGGCTGGCGACGCACACCGTAGGCTTTGTGCGTGGAGCAGGGACAGGCCGGGCTGGGCTGGCGACGCACACCGTAGGCTTTGTGCGTGGAGCAGGAACAGGCCGGGCTGGGCTGGCGACGCACACCGTGGGCTTGGTGCGTGGAGTAGGAACAGGCCGGTCCGTACTGGGAACACACACCACTGGCCTTAACCGGGGATCAGGAACGGGCCGGACCGGACTGGTAACACACCTCAGTCTCTCACGCCGTGCCTCAACTACTTCCCTCCCTCTACTCGCCAATGGCTCCCGTAATCCGGTAGCCTTCTCTCCACGTCTCCCTGTGGCAGCCTCCTGCTGCCCAGCCGCCCAAGCCATGTGCCCCCCCCAAAAAACGTTTTGGGGTTGCCTCTCGTCCTTCCGACGATGGCCCTGCTGACGCCGTTGCTCCTCTCTCAGTCGCCTCTCCACTGTTTTACTCCATGGCCGGCGATCCATCCCATCCAGGATTTCCTCCCAAGTCCAAGACCCTTTACCATCCAAAATCTCCTCCCATGTCCAGACCCTTGGCTCCTGGACACGCTGCTTGGTCCTGGTACGGTGGGTTTTTCTGTCACGAACGTCTACTAAGTGAGTGGACCAAGGCGCAGCGTGCGATACGAACATGACTTTATTAATTAAAGTACTCAATACAAAACAACAAACAATGACGAATCGTGAAGTCCTCAGTTACAATGACTGATACGGAACAAAAACCCACAACACTAAGGTGAACACTGACAGTTTAAATATGGCTCCCAATCAGAGATAACGAGCCGACAGCTGACACTCGTTACCACTGATTGGGAGTCACACGACCAAACAAGGAAACACAACCAAATACAACACAACCAATACCAAACACAACCAAATGAACACACCCTGGCTCAAAATACACAGTCCCGGAGCCAGAGCGTGACAGGGCCTCTGCCCATAGCAATTAAATGGGCAAGAGTGTCAAAGACTGTGTGTGATTTGTATCATTAATGTTCATTATCAAGTGTATATTAACCTTTTATCTTGTATAATTGCGAAGTGCGGTTTGTTACATGTACTGTAAATGTGGGCAATTCTAGCATTTTGCCTATATATATTTCCAGTACAGGAAATCAAATCTGATCTGAAACCGCTCTTTGGGAGGTCCCAGCCATAAATGTTCCTGTTTTTATACACAGAACATTCATCAGTGATTGAAATTGCATAGCATTAGCAGGCAGTCTAATGAAGGAAATATTATGGCCTGTAATTACATTTTAAATTAAGTGATATTTCATCTGGTCTCATTAATTAGGAAAGAGGACTGATAAAATAATCATTTATTTCTGGGAAATAGGAGAGGACAATTGTAATCTTCTCAAGGATTAAAGGAGTTCAGGGTAGGAGGTGATGGCCCCGGTGCATTTTGGGTATTATGATATCATCGAAAGAAACGTAATTCAAGGTGTAGCGGGAGTAAGCCAGCCTTCTGAATAGGTGGCACTTTGGTAAAGAAAAAAATTGCTTAGGGTCGTTTTTACTAACACAATGAAAATGGTGCTTGTCCTTGCATTTAATCAAAGCAATAATGCTATTACATGTTCTTTGTCTGACGGCGTATTATTCTATAGGTATCGCTATCGGAGCTGATAAGACCTTCGATGGCCATCCATCCCTCTTAAAGATGCATACAGACGTAGACAGTATCTAATACAGGATTAGAATACGATCTCCCATTTCAGCCCCTTTACCTTCTCCCTAATGTCAAGAGGGGAAAGATGAGAATAAATACCTTTGCCCAGCTACATGGATCCAAATGCCACCCCAGTCACCTGGCCTTAACTTTGATCAGTCATTTTCTAGTAACAAGATTTCCCTGATTTCATTAAATAGTCATTTCGCACCTGGAGGCCCGCGGCTTTGCTCGGAGATCAATGATCTAATCACGTTAGCATTAAGCCAATTGGCTTGAAAGTCTTTTGTGATATCCCTTTACTGTTTTAATGACTTTTGGTTCAGATTAAACTGGTTTCAGGAGCTAAGGATTAAGGGACACGTCCATTGAGAGGGAAAAAGCTTTTTCTTGATGCATAATTTATTGTGGCGAAGGGAAGGATTAACCGCTCTCCTCTCTCTATGCGCTCCACATCCTGCTGGTCAGTGATTAGGCATGGCCCCTCAGGACAGACAGTCGTCATGCTTCTGCTCTGCAAGAGACGTCTAGCTCAGTTCCAATAGATTGATGCCTATTTCTTTCTCTCCTCCCTACTTTGACGTTATCACTGATTTGAAATGCTTTGACCAGTGAAAGCAATAGAGTGGAACATTTGCTTTCACCCTTTCCAGTCATGTCTGATGTGTGATTGATTTGAGGCAGAGGAGGAAGGATTCATTTTAAAGGCACACACTGTACTTTTCTTTACTTTGTGGATGCACAACAATTAGGTTGCCTGTTCCCCTTTGATTTTGTACTTGCAAAGACCCTCTCCCTCAGTCCTACAAAACATAAACAACAACCAGCCAGCCTACAATGTTGAGGGGAAATGAGCTACAGTCACTCCATCCTGGTCCTGCTGTAACTACGTACTGTATGCCACTACTGAGCAAACACTAACATTAATCCTTGATACCCTTGGTGATGACTACATGTGCTGAAACATCTAATTTGCGGAATTATTCTATGGCGGGATTGTTCTATGATTAGTCAAACACCTGGTTTACCTGAAGGCTAAAATGGTGGTTGCAAAAGAAAGACAGAGGAACATTGTTTTGAAAGGCAAGGCCTTGTTATAATTATGTGGAGTCTTCTATAATTGACACCAGAGGCAAACATTAGTCACATATTGTTTGTATTGGATCACAAAGCAGCATTTAAGCCCATTCAGTTGATGTTTTCATGTCATAGTAACAGGCGTGTGTGTGTGTGTCTGCGTTATCTGACACACACACACACACACACACACACACAGACGCCCAACACAGATGCCCTTGCAGATGCAGAATGAGGTCACCCCCAGAGATCCATGCCATCCATCCTTCTGGAAGCTTGAGAGCACAGCTATTTCTCTTCCTAACAAGGAGTGGGTTTATTGATGTTGGTGAGGAAGTTCGTTGAGGCACTCGACAGGGATGCCTGTTGGCACCATGTGCATTTCTGTCACCTAGAGTCACGCTCATGAAAGGGAAAGGCGGCACTGAGAGGGAAACTAGTAAATAAACACATGAAAGCACGGTCCGAGTCACATCTGCCAGTGAAAAGAAGGAACAGCTCACTGGCATGAGCCCCACAATCCTGGCCTTGCGAAGGTTCTGAGAGGTTAATTATGAAGCCTAGACATGTGGCGGAACACTTTCCAACGTGGTTTCTCTCTCTCTCTCTTCCTCGTTCGTCACTAGTGACCACAGTCACAAAGTCATAAACCCTGCATATTTCTACAATTTATCTTCTTAAAATTTGAATTTAAACTTAACCCTAAGCTTAACCACAATTCTAACCTTATGCTTATCCCTAACCTTAAATGAAGACCAAAAATCTATTTTTTCCCCATGAATTTTTACGATATAGCACATTTTGACTTTGTGGCTGTGGTAACTAATGAAGACCCTCTTCTCTTTCTCTCTCTATCTCTCACTCTCTCTCTCTCTGTCTCTCCCTCTCTCTCCCCTTATCTCGCTCTCTCTCGCTTGCTGTGGTAATCTTCCCCAGCCTCCTCAATTATGTGTCCATGAACAGGAAGAGGCATTTATTCCTGCATGAATACCATGAATACCAATAACAGTGTTTCAGAAAAGACATTAACAAACACAATTAGAGCAGACAATGCTTCCATAATCTCGGAAGGGTACGCTAACGCACGGCCCTGTAAACACATATTTACTTTTAAATGACGTTGATGCCGTTTCGACTATTGGGGCCATTCTCTCTGTCATATAAAACAAGTGTCTTCTTCTGAAGAGTAATTTCCAATCTATGGCTGGGAAGGAGGGATGGGGCGAGGAGGAGAAAAATAAGAAATGTTCCTGAGGCATTTTGTTTATACATGCTTTATACATGCTCATGCTGTTTGCAGATTAATTGTATTGTGACTGCCCTGGACTACCATACAATAGCCCTTATTGCTTCACCTGGTGTGTGAGTGAGAGCCACTAGCATGACTGTGTCAGTGACTCCTGGTGATTCACCCTGGGTGTGCTAATCTAATGCCAGTGACTAAAGCTGAGTGTGTTTGGTGTTGTGTTTAGGGCTTCGGCTGTTTCCTCTTTGCAGGCTGGCGGCCCTCAGTAAAATCCCGACTACATAGCCCCTGGCTGTGCAGAAAAGGGGGACTACAGGGCAGTCTGTGGTTCCTCTCTTTGTTAGGAGTGTGGGAGAGTTGGGAGTAGGGTGAGAAAGTGAGACATGATTAGGGGAATGAGGCAGAGCGATTTCACACTTTACAAGCTTGTTCCGCTATTGTGTCGAAGTGTAAACAGGGAGTTCACGTCTCCTACCTACAGGCAACACAGCTTACTAGTTTCATGGGGTATAAGCATGGGACAGGAGTTTCACCAGATTCGTAGCCCTTTACACTCGTACCCGTGTAAAATACCAGATTTGGGCACTGATGCAATGCATTCGGAAAGTATTCAGACCCCTTGACTTTTTCCACATTTTGTTACGTTACAGCCTTATTCTAAAATTGATTACATTGTTTTTTTCCTCATCAGTCTACACACAATACACCATAATGACAAACCAAAAACAGGTTATTAGAAAAAGTCAAGGGTCTAAATACTTTCCGAAGGCACTGTAAATGACGTCAAGCTTAGGCTCTGCACTTCACAGTGCTGTATGGGTTTTGACTGAGCCGTTCTGAGCTTGGGCACCGGACGCGACAAGAAGTTGGCCCCATCCCTCTCGCTAATTGACCAACTTTTGCAAATTTTTCGTTCTCTGAGTGAGGAAAATGCTGTAAATTAGGTGGACAATTTTTAGGGCCTTCCTCTGACACCGCCTGGTATAGAGGTCCTGGATGGCAGGAAGCTTGGCCCTAGTGATCTACTGGGCCGTACGCACTACCCTCTGTAGTGCCTTGTGGTCGGAGGCCGAGCAGTTGTCATACCAGGCAGTGATGCAACCAGTCAGGATGCTCTCGATGGTGCAGCTGTATACTTTTTGAGGATCTGAGGACCCATGCCAAATCTTTTCAGTCTTCTGAGGGGGAATAGGCTTTGTTGTGCCCTCTTCACGACTGTCTTGGTGTGTTTGAACCATGATATTTTGTTAGTGATGTGGACACCAAGAAACTTGAAGCTCTCAACCTGCTCCACTACAGCCCCGTCGATGAGATGGGATCCAGTTGCAGAGGGAGGTGTTTAGTCCCAGGGTCCTTAGCATAGGGATGAGCTTTGAGGGCACTATGGTGTTGAACGCTGAGCTGTAGTCAATGAATAGCATTCACATGTAGGTGTTCCTTTTGTCCAGGTGGAAAAGGGCAATCTGTCGTGATCACACAGTCATCCGGAACAGCTGATGCTCTCATGCATGCTTCAGTGTTGCTTGCCTCGAAGCGAGCATTGAGGTAATTTAGCTCGTCTGGTAGGCTCGTGTCACTGGGCAGCTCGCGGCTGTGCTTCCCTTTAATTTTATTACTGGAAACGTTCAAAGTTTACCAGTAAACTACCAGAATTGTGTTATATTTCAAGGATTATATGTAATCGAACACAAAACATCTAGTGGCCCTTTTGGGAACTTCTGATTTTCACATGTGTCTGTAACAAGCTCTGGCCCTCTGTGTGGCTTTATCACATGTAAAATATATGAAATAATTAAATAAGATGATTTAAAAACTTAAAATTTAATGACAAAGCTGTAAAACATTATCCTAAATATAAACCATCAACTTAGTGATTATCATTGGTGTTTAATATCAAGGTTTCTGCATAAAATATCCTTTATACATATATATTTTTTAAAACCTTTATTTTCCTCTCAATATGTATTTGTTGCAGTGGCGGCTCTTCAGAGGAGGAAGGGGAGGACCATCCTCCTCAGTGAATTTCATAAAAAATAAAATTGTAAAACATTAAAAAAGTGATTCTTTTTAGATAAAGCTATACTAAATATATTCATGTCACTAAATAATTGATTAAAATACACTGTTTTGCAATGAAGGTCTATAGTAGCCTCAACAGCACTCTGTAGGGTAGCACCATGGTGTAGCCAGAGGACAGCTAGCTTCCGTCCTCCTCTGGGTACATTGACTTCAATACAAAACCTAGGAGGCTCATGGTTCTCCCAATCTTCCATAGACACACACAGTAATTATGACTACTTACGGAGGACGTCCTCCAAACTATCAGAGCTCTTGCAGCATAAACTGACATGTGTTTCAACCAATCAAAGGATCAGAGAATGAATCTAGTACTGAAAGCATAAGCTACAGCTAGCTAGCACTGAAGTGCATAACATGTGGTGAGTAGTTGACTCAAAGAGAGAGAAAGACAATAGTTGAACAGTTTTGAACAAATTAATTTCTTCCAAAATGAAGGAGAAGCAAGAAAGAGAGAGAGAGAGATTTCATCATTTCCCCCCCTACTTTCTGCAAATGCAGCTAGCTAGTTTAGCCTACTCAAACACCCTGTTAGCTAGCTGGCTCTGACTATTCAACACAACACTGGAGCTGTGTTCGAATAACCATACTAACATACTGTATACTACAAACGTACTGACTATATACTACATACTATATACTATTAGTTAATTTTAGTATACTGTAAACGAACGGTATCCTTTCAGTTGAGCGTACTAGCGCTTCGCCTGTCTACTGGAAGTTGATGCTGTTGCTATGCAACCTCTTGCTAGCTTGTTAGCATAACAAATTACTTCTTTGGGTGTGTTCTTATATTCAATCTGGAGTGCCAGAGTGCGCTCTGGGCGTTCGTAAATTCAGAGCGCTGTCAGATTGTCCATTTGTAAATTCAAAGCATTCAGAACGCACACTGGACACTCTGGCCGAGGAGTAGGGTTGATTTGAGCGTTCTGACCTTACAACGGCAGTCAAGCACCCAAGCTAACTGGCTAATGTTGGCTAGCTTGCTAGCTACTTCCAGACACAAATTAGAGAACACTCTGACCATTTTAGTCGCCCTAGCAGAGTTGGTTAGGCAGTTTTCATGTTATCCAGAGCTTTGGTGACTGTAACTGTGCTGCTAGCAACGATTTAATGACGCTTTTTTGCTGTTGTTTACTGACACCGGCCAAATTCAACGGGTGTTGATCGTTCGTAAATTCATCAGTTATTCTGCACTCTGGTACACTCAGACGAGAGTGCTCTAAAATCGGAGCAGATGGCCATAGCGAATTTACGAAAGCACCCGAATGTCCATTGAGAATGCACAGTGACTATACCACTTAGGTAAGCGAAGAATGAAGGGAATAATCAAGTCAATAAACGTTGTATAGTTAGTTAGATAGCATATAGTTAATATACTGGCAAGTTTGATGTGTTAGTAGCCAACTAACGTTAGGTAGCTAGCTAACATACCGGTGCATACTGCTGTAATTATATGCTATGTGGTTTGTAAGGATAGCGTAGCTAACAAATTGTCAGCCAACATAACGTGTAAGGTAACTTATTTGAAAAGTCATTACTTTACTACATTGCTCAACATTTTCTTAACATTTGTAATAATTAGTTAAAGCAAGGAATTTGTATCCACTCTCGTTGGACTTCGGCTGCATATTTTCCGCCCATTTCTTCATATCTGATAATGATGTGATGCCACGCCCATTTCCTGAAGAATTGCATTATGGGCCCTAAAAGCACGGAAATAGTGTCCACTGCTTGTATACTTCGTACTTTGGTGAATGTAGTACGACATCCGGGACCTTTTGGCATACTAACTATATCCATACTATGACCAATAAGCACACTATATACTCAATTTACGTCACAAATAGTACGATAAGTGCGGTTAGTATGAGTATTCGAACACAGCTTGGAACTCTTCCAAGTCAAGGTAAGCTTTTGATTTTACAGATTTATTGCCACCGGGGCCCGCCAGTGTAAATGCTAAACTGCTTACTGAATATACACTGTAACGTTACTGCATGATTGTAGTGGGTTTAACAACGCGTTAGTTCTATTAGTTATGTTGACTATGACGTTACTTTAGCTAATATGGTGACAACAATGTAGGCTGTGTGTAGCGGTTATGATATACAGTGGGGAGAACAAGTATTTGATACACTGCCGATTTTGCAGGTTTTCCTACTTACAAAGCATGTAGAGGTCTGTAATTTGTATCATAGGTACACTTCAACTGTGAGAGACGGAATCTAAAACAAAAATCCAGAAAATCACATTGTATTATTTTTAAGTAATTAATTTGCATTTTACTGCATGACATAAGTATTTGATACATCAGAAAAGCAGAACTTAATATTTGGTACAGAAACCTTTGTTTGCAATTACAGAGATCATATGTTTCCTGTAGGTCTTGACCAGGTTTGCACACACTGCAGCAGGGATTTTGGCCCACTCCTCCATACAGACCTTCTCCAGATCCTTCAGGTTTTGGGGCTGTCGCTGGGCAAATACGGACTTTCAGCTCCCTCCAAAGATTTTCTATTGGGTTCAGGTCTGGAGACTGGCTAGGCCACTCCAGGACCTTGACATGCTTCTTACGGAGCCACTCCTTAGTTGCCCTGGCTGTGTGTTTCGGGTCATTGTCATGCTGGAAGACCCAGCCACGACTCATCTTCAATGCTCTTACTGAGGGAAGGAGGTTGTTGGCCAAGATCTCGGGATACATGGCCCCATCCATCCTCCCCTCAATACGGTGCAGTCGTCCTGTCCCCTTTGCAGAAAAGCATCCCCAAAGAATGATGTTTCCACCTTCATGCTTCACGGTTGGGATGGTGTTCTTGGGGTTGTACTCATCCTTCTTCTTCCTTCAAACACGGCGAGTGGAGTTTAGACCAAAAAGCTCTATTTTTGTCTCATCAGACCACATGACCTTCTCCCATTCCTCCTCTGGATCATCCAGATGGTCATTGGCAAACTTCAGACGGGCCTGGACATGCGCTGGCTTGAGCAGGGGGACCTTGCGTGCGCTGCAGGATTTTAATCCATGACGGCGTAGTGTGTTACTAATGGTTTTCTTTGAGACTGTGGTCCCAGCTCTCTTCAGGTCATTGACCAGGTCCTGCCGTGTAGTAATGGGCTGATCCCTCACCTTCCTCATGATCATTGATGCCCCACGAGGGGAGATCTTGCATGGAGGCCCAGACCGAGGGTGATTGACCGTCATCTTGAACTTCTTCCATTTTCTAATAATTGCGCCAACAGTTGTTGCCTTCTCACCAAGCTGCTTGCCTATTGTCCTGTAGCCCATCCCAGCCTTGTGCAGGTCTAAAATTTTATCCCTGATGTCCTTACACAGCTCTCTGGTCTTGGCCATTGTGGAGAGGTTGGAGTCTGTTTGATTGAGTGTGTGGACAGGTGTCTTTTATACAGATAACGAGTTCAAACAGGTGCAGTTAATACAGGTAATGAGTGGAGAACAGGAGGGCTTCTTAAAGAAAAACGAACAGGTCTGTGAGAGCCGGAATTCTTACTGGTTGGTAGGTGATCAAATACTTATGTCATGCAATAAAATGCAAATGATTTACTTAAATATCATACAATGTGATTTTCTGGATTTTTGTTTTAGATTCTGTCTCTCACAGTTGAAGTGTACCTATGATAAAAATTACAGACCTCTACATGCTTTGTAAGTAGGAAAACTTGCAAAATCGGCAGTGTAAACCAAGATTGAACTCTTTGGCCTGAATGCCAAACGTCACGTCTGGAGGAAACCTGGCACCATCCCTACGGTGAAGCATGGTGGTGGCAGCGTCATGCTGTGGGGA
The DNA here is from genome assembly GCF_964263955.1 of Coregonus lavaretus. NCBI lineage: Eukaryota > Metazoa > Chordata > Actinopteri > Salmoniformes > Salmonidae > Coregonus > Coregonus lavaretus. The sequence continues at coordinate 10,857,496 of NC_140014.1, forward strand.
TGTTTTTCAGGGGCAGGGACTGGGAGACTAGTCAGGATCGAGGGAAAGGTGAACGGAGCAAAGTACAGAGAGATCCTTGATTAAAACCTGCTCCAGAGCACAGACTGGGGTGAAGGTTCACCTTCCAACAGGACAACGACCCTAAGCACACAGCCAAGACAACGCAGGAGTGGCTTCGGAATGTCCTTGAGTGGCCCAGCCAGAGCCCGGACTTGAACCCGATCTAACATCTCTGGAGAGACCTGAAAATAGCAGTGCAGCGACGCTCCCCGTCCAACCTGACAGAGCTTGAGAGGATCTGCAGAATAGAATGGGAGAAACTCCCCAAATACAGGTGTGCCAAGCTTGTAGTGTCCTACCCAATAAGACTTGAGGCTGTAATCTCTGCCAAAGGTACTTCAACAAAGTTCTAAGTAAAGGGTCTTAATAGTTATGTAAATGTTATATTTCAGTATTTTTCTAAATAAAAATGTGCAAATATTTCTAATAACCTGTTTTGTCATTATGGGGTATTGTGTGTAGATTGATGAGGGAAATAAACAATTTAATCCATTTAAGAATAAGGCTGTAACGTAACAAAATGTGGAAAACGTCAATGGGTCTGAATACTTTCCGAATGAACTGTAAAATCAACAGTGTAATGTTTGGATTCAGTCTTGTGTTTGGTAGAATAATTTTCCCATTATCTCCAAACTGTTCCCTTTCAATTGCTACCATGTTTATACATACAGTGGGGAGAACAAGTATTTGATACACTGCCGATTTTGCAGGTTTTCCTACTTACAAAGCATGTAGAGGTCTGTAATTTTTATCATAGGTACAAAAATCCAGAAAATCACATTGTATGATTTTTAAGTAATTAATTTGCATTTTATTGCATGACATAAGTATTTGATCACCTACCAACCAGTAAGAATTCCGGCTCTCACAGACCTGTTCGTTTTTCTTTAAGAAGCCCTCCTGTTCTCCTCTCATTACCTGTATTAACTGCACCTGCTTGAGCTTGTTACCTGTATAAAAGACACCTGTCCACACACTCAATCAAACAGACTCCAACCTCTCCACAATGGCCAAGACCAGAAAAATGTGTAAGGACATCAGGGATAAAAATGTAGACCTGCACAAGGCTGGGATGGGCTACAGGACAATAGGCAAGCAGCTTGGTGAGAAGGCAACAACTGTTGGCGCAATTATTAGAAAATGGAAGAAGTTCAAGATGACGGTCAATCACCCTCGGTCTGGGGCTCCATGCAAGATCTCACCTCGTGGGGCATCAATGATCATGAGGAAGGTGAGGGATCAGCCCAGAACTACACAGCAGGACCTGGTCAATGACCTGAAGAGAGCTGGGACCACAGTTTCAAAGAAAACCATTAGTAACACACTACGCCGTCATGGATTAAAATCCTGCAGCGCACGCAAGGTCCCCCTGCTCAAGCCAGCGCATGTCCAGGCCCGTCTGAAGTTTGCCAATGACCATCTGGATGATCCAGAGGAGGAATGGGAGAAGGTCATGTGGTCTGATGAGACAAAAATTGAGCTTTTTGGTCTAAACTCCACTTGCCGTGTTTGGAGGAAGAAGAAGGATGAGTACAACCCCAAGAACACCATCCCAACCGTGAAGCATGGAGGTGGAAACATCATTCTTTGTGGATGCTTTTCTGCAAAGGGGACAGGACGACTGCACCGTATTGAGGGGAGGATGGATGGGGCCATGTATCGCGAGATCTTGGCCAACAACCTCCTTCCCTCAGTAAGAGCATTGAAGTTGGGTCGTGGCTGGGTCTTCCAGCCTGACAACGACCCAAAACACACAGCCAGGGCAACTAAGGAGTGGCTCCGTAAGAAGCATCTCAAGGTCCTGGAGTGGCCTAGCCAGTCTCCAGACCTGAACCCAATAGAAAATCTTTGGAGGGAGCTGAAAGTCCGTATTGCCCAGCGACAGCCCCGAAACCTGAAGGATCTGGAGAAGGTCTGTATGGAGGAGTGGGCCAAAATCCCTGCTGAAGTGTGTGCAAACCTGGTCAAGACCTACAGGAAACGTATGATCTCTGTAATTGCAAACAAAGGTTTCTGTACCAAATATTAAGTTCTGCTTTTCTGATGTATCAACTACTTATGTCATGCAATAAAATGCAAATTAATTACTTAAAAATCATACAATGTGATTTTCTGGATTCTGTTTTAGATTCCGTCTCTCACAGTTGAAGTGTACCTATGATAAAAATTACAGACCTCTACATGCTTTGTAAGTAGGAAAACCTGCAAAATTGGCAGTGTATCAAATACTTGTTCTCCCCACTGTAGATGCGAGAAGGAATACAACGTGGCTGCTATAAAAGTGAACAATGTTTATGCGTGATCAGGGGTGCATTCGTTCCACCGATTCTGTTGAAAAACGTTTTTTAAACGAAACAGGCATAAACATACCTGAATTTGTCCATAAGAAACTCTTGTTTGCAACTGTTGGACTATTGATTAAACCCTAGATCGGCTAGATGCAGGCAAGAGTGTGCAGGGAAGTATTGAATATGTCGCTGTCTGTCACCTCAAAATGTTTTCTCGACCTGTTTGCACCTACTTTGTAAACTGTCATTCATAGGCTAGGTTATAACAACCTCATGATGGGTGTAGGGAAAATTTGAGTACCAAGTAGTAGCCTAAACCTATCGCTGTTACATTGACCTAGGTGTATGAAATATGAATGACAGTCATCCAATATGCTCTAATAGAAATAAGGCCATTCTCATGAAAGAAAAAAATTCCTCCCTCATCGATCGCCACTGATTTGTTGTCAGTGTTTTGGCATCAAACTGGTGGCAATTGTTAAAAAAGTCAATAGTTGGAAGAGTTGCAGAGTTAATAGAAAATATTGCTGATTAGGTGCTTTTTTCAATAATTACGCTATTTTATCGTCAACCACATAGTCTATCTACTAGAAACTAATTGACAACATGGACACAAATATAACAAATGAATACTATATATGAATGTTCTTATCATGTTACTGAATGTATTTTCAGATTTCGTTATCAACAAACGCGTCAAAAGGCACAGAAAATGTAAAATGCACACACAGCGCATTAGGAAAGTATTCAGACCCCTTCACTTTTTACACATTTTGTTACGTTACAGCCTCATTCAAAAATGTATTAAATAAAAAATACATCCTCATCAAACTACACACAATACCCCATAATGTCAAAGCAAAAATAGGTTATTATAAATTTTTGCAAACAAAAAAAACCTTATTTGTATGCAGTTGAAGTCGGAAGTTTACATACACTTAGGTTGGAGTCATTAAAACTCGTTTTTCATCCACTCCACAAATGTCTTGTTAACAAACTATAGTTTTGGCAAGTCGGTTAGGACATCTACTTCGTGCATGACACAAGTAATCTTTCCAACAATTGTTTACAGACAGAATAATTAAATTATAATTCACTGTATCACAATTCCAGTGGGTCAGAAGTTTACATACACTAAGTTGACTGTACCTTTAAACATCTTGGAAAATTCCAGAAAATGATGTCATGGCTTTAGAAGCTTCTGATAGGCTAATTGACATCATTTGAGTCAATTGCAGGTGTACCTGTGGATGTATTTCAAGGCCTACCTTCAAACTCAGTGCCTCTTTGCTTGACATCATGGGAAAATCAAAAGAAATCAGTCAAGACCTCAGAAAAAAAATGGTAGACCTCCACAAGTCTGGTTCATCCTTGGGAGCAATTTCCAAACGCCTGAAGGTACCACGTTCATCTGTACAAACAATAGTACGCAAGTATAAACACCATGGGACCACGCAGCCGTCATACCTCTCAGGAAGGAGACGCGTTCTGTCTCCTAGAGATGAACGTACTTTGGTGCGAAAAGTGCAAATCAATCCCAGAACAACAGCAAAGGACCTTGTGAAGATGCTGAAGGAAACAGGTACAAAAGTATCTATATCCACAATAAAACAAGTCCTATATCGACATAACCTGAAAGGCCGCTCAGCAAGGAAGAAGACACTGCTCCAAAACAGCCATAAAAAAGCCAGACTACGGTTTGCAACTGCGCATGGTGACAAAGATCGTACTTTTTGGAGAAATGTCCTCTGGTCTGATGAAACAAAAATAGAACTGTTTGGCCATAATGACCATCGTATGTTTGGAGGAAAAAGGTGGTAGCTTGCTAGCCGAAGAACACCATCCCAACCGTGAAGCACGGTGTGGCAGCATCATGCTGTGGGGGTGCTTTGCTGCAGGAGGGACAAAATGTACAGAATGGCGCCGGAGAAGATGGCTGCCGTTTTGACAGCCCTCTAAACAATTGTACTATTATGTGTGTTTTTCCGCGTTATTTGTAATTTATTTTGTACATAATGATTCTGCCATCGTCTCTTATAACCAAAAAGAGCTTCTGGATATCAGGACAGCGATTACTCACCTCGTATTGGAAAAATATTTTTTCTTCAACGAGGCGGCCGCGAAGGATATCCTACAGACACCCAACAAGGCCCAAATCCCTGTCATTCGCATGAGAACGAGACAGAGATATCATGGACGTCGGGGTGCCTTGTAAGGATCCGACGGCGAGTAAACTGCCTCTCCCATCAATCCTATTAGCCAATCTTCAATCATTTGAGAATAAATTGGATGACCTATAATAAATTGAACGACGACATGGACAACATACAGCTGCATCGGCAGGATATAACGGCTGACTCCGGTAAGACAAGGGGTGGCGGTCAGTGTATTTTTGTAAACAACAGCTGGTGCACAAAATCAAATACTAAGGAAGTCTCGAGGTTTTGCTCGCCTGAGGTAGAGTATCTTATGATAAGCTGTAGACCACACTATTTACCAAGACAGTTTTCATCTATATTTTTCATAGCTGTCTATTTACCACCACAAACCAATGCTGGCATTAAGATTGCACTGAATGAGCTGTATAAGGCCATAAGTCAACAGGAAAACGCTCATCTAGAGGCAGCGCTCCTAGTGGCCGGGGACTTTAATGCAGGGAAACTTAAATCCGTTCTACCTAATTTCTACCAGCATGTAAAATGTGCAACCAGAGGAAAAAAAACTCTAGACCACCTTTACTCCACACACAGAGACGCATACAAAGCTCTCCCTCACCCTCCATTTGGCAAATCTGACCATAACTCTATCCTCCTGATTCCTGCTTAGCAAAAACTAAAGCAGGAAGCACCAGTGACTCGGTTAATAAAAAAGTGGTCAGATGACGCAGATGCTAAGCTACAGGACTGTTTTGCTAGCACAGACTGGAACATGTTCCGGGATTCTTCAGATAGCATTGAGGAGTACACCACATCAGTCACTGGCTTCATCAATAAGTGCATCGATGATGTCTTCCCCACAGTGACCGTACGTACATACCCCAACCAGAAGCCATGGATTACAGGAAACATCCGCACTGAGCTAAAGGGTAGAGCTGCCGCTTTCAAGGAGCGGGACTCTAACCCGGACGCTTATAAGAAATCCTGCTATGCCCTCCGACGAACCATCAAACAGGCAAAGAGTCAATACAGGACTAAGATTTAATCGTACTACACCGGCTCTGACGCTCGTTGGATGTGGCAGGGCTTGAAAACTATTACAGACTACAAAGGGAAGCACAGCCGCGAGCTGCCCAGTGACACAAGACTTCCAGACGAGCTAAACCCCTTCTATGCTCGCTTCGAGGCAAGCAACACTGAAGCACGCATGAGAGCACCAGCTGTTCCGGATGACTATGTGATCACGCTCTCCGTAGCCGATGTGAGTAAGACTTTTAAGCAGGTCAACATTCACAAGGCCGCAGGGCCAGACGGATTAACAGGACGTGTACTCCGAGCATGTGCTGACCAACTGGCAAGTGTCTTCACAGACATTTTCAACATGTCCCTGACTGAGTCTGAAATAACAACATGTTTCAAGCAGACCACCATAGTCCCCGTGCCTAAGGACACTAAGATAACCTGCCTAAATGACTACCGACCCGTAGCACTGACGTCTGTAGCCATGAAGTGCTTTGAAAGGCTGGTCATGGCTCACATCAACACCATTATCCCAGAAACCCTAGACCCACTCCAATTTGCATACCGCCCCAACAGATCCACAGATGATGCCATCTCTATTGCACTCCACACTGCCCTTTCCCACCTGGACAAGAGGAACACCTACGTGAGAATGCTATTCATTGACTACAGCTCAGCATTCAACACCATAGTGCCCTCAAAGCTCATCACTAAGCTAAGGATCCTGGGACTAAACACCTCCCTCTGCAACTGGATCCTGGACTTCCTGACGGGCTGCCCCCAGGTGGTAAGGGTAGGTAACAACACATCTGCCACACTGATCCTCAACACGGGGGCCCCTCAGGGGTGCGTGCTCAGTCCCCTCCTGTACTCCCTGTTCACCCATAACTGCATGGCCAGGCACGACTCCAACACCATCATTAAGTTTGCCGACAACACAACAGTGGTAGGCCTGATCACCGACAACGATGAGACAGCCTATAGGGAGGAGGTCAAAGTCCTGGCCATGTGGTGCCAGGATAACAACCTCTCCCTCAACGTGACCAAGACAAAGGAGATGATTGTGGACTACAGGAATAAAAAGAGGGCTGAGCACGCCCCCATTCTCATCGACGGGGCTATAGTGGAACAGGTTGAGAGCTTCAAGTTCCTTGGTGTCCACATCACCAACGAACTATCATGGTCCAAACACACCAAGACAGTCGTGCACGACAAAGCCTATTCCCCCTCAGGAGACTGAAAAGATTTGGCATGGGTCCTCAGATCCTCAAAAAGTTCTACAGCTGCACCATCGAGAGCATCCTTACTGGTTGCATCACCGCCTGGTATGGCAACTGCTTGGCCTCCGACCACAAGGCACTACAGAGGGTAGTGCGTACGACCCAGTACATCACTGGGGCCAAGCTTCCTGCCATCCAGGACCTCTATACCAGGCGGTGTCAGAGGAAGGCCCTCAAAATTGTCAAAGACTCCAGCCACCCTAGTCATAGACTGTTCTCTCTGCTACCGCACGGCAAGCGATACCGGAGTGCCAAGTCTAGGTCCAAAAGACTTCTCAACAGCTTCTACCCCCAAGCCATAAGACTCCTGAACAGCTATTCATGGCTACCCGGACTATTTGCACTGCCCCCCCCCCCCAAGCATTTCACTGTAATGTCTGCATCTGTTGTATTTGAAGCATGTGGCCAATACAATTTGATTTGATTTGATTTGACTGATGCACTTCACAAAATAGATGGCATCATGAGGAAGGAACATTTTGTGGATATATTCAAGACACATCTCAAGACATCAGTCAGGAAGTTAAAGCTTGGTCGCAAATGGGTCTTCCAAATGGACAATGACCCCAAGCATACTTCCAAAGTTGTGGCAAAATGGCTTAAGGACAACAAAGTCAAGGTATTGGAGTGGCCATCACAAAGCCCTGACCTCAATCCTATAGAAAATGTGTTGGCAGAACTGAAAAAGCGTGAGCGAGCAAGGAGGCCTACAAACCTGACTCAGTTACACCAGCTCTGCCGGGAGGAAAGGGCCAAAATTATTGTGGGAAGCTCGTGGAAGGCTATCCCAAATGTTTGACCCAAGTTAAACAATTTAAAGGCAATGCTACCAAATACTAATTGAGTGTATGTAAACTTCTGACCCACTGGGAATGTGATGAAATAAATACAAATCTGAAATAAATCATTCTCTCTACTATTATTCTGACATTTCACATTCTTAAAATAAAGTGGTGATCCTAACTGACCTAAGACATGGAATTTTTACTAGGATTAAATGTCAGGAATTTTGAAAAACTGAGTGTAAATGTATTTAGCTAAGGTGTATGTAAACTTCCGACTTAAACTGTAAGTATTCAGACCCTTTGCTATGAGACTCGAAATTGAGCTCAGGTGCATCCTTTTTCCATTGATCATCATTGAAATGTTTCTACAACTTGATTGGAGTCCACCTATGGTAAATGCAATTGATTGGAAAGGCACACACCTGTCTATATAAGATCCCACAGTTACACTCCTCAGTAAAAGGCACATGACAGCCTGCTTGGAGTTTGCTAAAAGGCACCTAAAGGACTCTGAGATCATGAGAAACTAGATTCTCTGGTGTGATGAAACCAAGATTGAACTCTTTGGCCTGAATGCCAAACGTCACGTCTGGAGGAAACCTGGCACCATCCCTACGGTGAAGCATGGTGATGGCAGCGTCATGCTGTGGGGATGTTTTTCAGGGGCAGGGACTGGGAGACTAGTCAGGATCGAGGGAAAGGTGAACGGAGCAAAGTACAGAGAGATCCTTGATTAAAACCTGCTCCAGAGCACAGACTGGGGCGAAGGTTCACCTTCCAACAGGACAACGACCCTAAGCACACAGCCAAGACAACGCAGGAGTGGCTTCGGAATGTCCTTGAGTGGCCCAGCCAGAGCCCGGACTTGAACCCGATCTAACATCTCTGGAGAGACCTGAAAATAGCAGTGCAGCGACGCTCCCCGTCCAACCTGACAGAGCTTGAGAGGATCTGCAGAATAGAATGGGAGAAACTCCCCAAATACAGGTGTGCCAAGCTTGTAGTGTCCTACCCAATAAGACTTGAGGCTGTAATCTCTGCCAAAGGTACTTCAACAAAGTTCTAAGTAAAGGGTCTTAATAGTTATATAAATGTTATATTTCAGTATTTTTCTAAATAAAAATGTGCAAATATTTCTAATAACCTGTTTTGTCATTATGGGGTATTGTGTGTAGATTGATGAGGGAAATAAACAATTTAATCCATTTAAGAATAAGGCTGTAACGTAACAAAATGTGGAAAAAGTCAATGGGTCTGAATACTTTCCGAATGAACTGTAAAATCAACAGTGTAATGTTTGGATTCAGTCTTGTGTTTGGTAGAATAATTTTCCCATTATCTCCAAACTGTTCCCTTTCAATTGCTACCATGTTTATACATACAGTGGGGAGAACAAGTATTTGATACACTGCCGATTTTACAGGTTTTCCTACTTACAAAGCATGTAGAGGTCTGTAATTTTTATCATAGGTACAAAAATCCAGAAAATCACATTGTATGATTTTTAAGTAATTAATTTGCATTTTATTGCATGACATAAGTATTTGATCACCTACCAACCAGTAAGAATTCCGGCTCTCACAGACCTGTTCGTTTTTCTTTAAGAAGCCCTCCTGTTCTCCTCTCATTACCTGTATTAACTGCACCTGCTTGAGCTTGTTACCTGTATAAAAGACACCTGTCCACACACTCAATCAAACAGACTCCAACCTCTCCACAATGGCCAAGACCAGAAAAATGTGTAAGGACATCAGGGATAAAAATGTAGACCTGCACAAGGCTGGGATGGGCTACAGGACAATAGGCAAGCAGCTTGGTGAGAAGGCAACAACTGTTGGCGCAATTATTAGAAAATGGAAGAAGTTCAAGATGACGGTCAATCACCCTCGGTCTGGGGCTCCATGCAAGATCTCACCTCGTGGGGCATCAATGATCATGAGGAAGGTGAGGGATCAGCCCAGAACTACACAGCAGGACCTGGTCAATGACCTGAAGAGAGCTGGGACCACAGTTTCAAAGAAAACCATTAGTAACACACTACGCCGTCATGGATTAAAATCCTGCAGCGCACGCAAGGTCCCCCTGCTCAAGCCAGCGCATGTCCAGGCCCGTCTGAAGTTTGCCAATGACCATCTGGATGATCCAGAGGAGGAATGGGAGAAGGTCATGTGGTCTGATGAGACAAAAATTGAGCTTTTTGGTCTAAACTCCACTTGCCGTGTTTGGAGGAAGAAGAAGGATGAGTACAACCCCAAGAACACCATCCCAACCGTGAAGCATGGAGGTGGAAACATCGTTCTTTGTGGATGCTTTTCTGCAAAGGGGACAGGACGACTGCACCGTATTGAGGGGAGGATGGATGGGGCCATGTATCGCGAGATCTTGGCCAACAACCTCCTTCCCTCAGTAAGAGCATTGAAGTTGGGTCGTGGCTGGGTCTTCCAGCCTGACAACGACCCAAAACACACAGCCAGGGCAACTAATGAGTGGCTCCGTAAGAAGCATCTCAAGGTCCTGGAGTGGCCTAGCCAGTCTCCAGACCTGAACCCAATAGAACATCTTTGGAGGGAGCTGAAAGTCCGTATTGCCCAGCGACAGCCCCGAAACCTGAAGGATCTGGAGAAGGTCTGTATGGAGGAGTGGGCCAAAATCCCTGCTGAAGTGTGTGCAAACCTGGTCAAGACCTACAGGAAACGTATGATCTCTGTAATTGCAAACAAAGGTTTCTGTACCAAATATTAAGTTCTGCTTTTCTGATGTATCAAATACTTATGTCATGCAATAAAATGCAAATTAATTACTTAAAAATCATACAATGTGATTTTCTGGATTCTGTTTTAGATTCCATCTCTCACAGTTGAAGTGTACCTATGATAAAAATTACAGACCTCTACATGCTTTGTAAGTAGGAAAACCTGCAAAATCGGCAGTGTATCAAATACTTGTTCTCCCCACTGTATGCTTTTCATATTATTATTCTGTAAGAAACATTTCAATTTAGCCCTATCCATATAGGACAACTCCCACGAGTGTAAAGGGTTCTTTGACTTTACAGTACTTTTGAACTGAGGTAACAGAATACTTGCTTGTAAACCAGATAAAGAGTTGGAGTAAGTATTTTAACACTTCCATGTTTTCCCACCTGTTATGGAATTCCTATGGGGAGTTTAACTGCCACTATTGCTGCCTACTTGTCAAAGTGCAACATTCTAATTGCCTGTAAGATGAGGTGCTTATGTGTGAGCCATTACACAGTACCAACTGTTGCATACACAAAACACTGTCATGTGTAGTTAGGCTTATCTCTATTAATTATGTTCTGCAAATGCGAGTGTTGACTCTCGGAAGCAAATATGTGTATGTCTTCATAGTGTAATGTTTGTATCACACCGTGAAATTATTAATCTATCCTCGGAAACTCATCTCATTTTTGCCGTAATTACAAATTTGGTTAATTGTAAGTGTTTATAAAATGGAGCTTGGAGTTGGAGCCAAACTGTGCTAATCTAGTGATACTTGTTTTTTCCTTGCACCTCTAAGTTTGAAAATCAACTATTGATATCCATTATTACATTAAGTGAACTGCTTGATAACAACACACAGCTGTAGGCCACATTTGTATGGATATCCTATTGATTTGATTTACATAAGTGTACTGTTGGTTGACAGAGCACAAACAGTATCGACTATTTGAGTGTCCCGTTGGGAAAGAATAGTGAGCTGTGTAAATCTGTGAAAATGTTTTGACGGTTCTCTGGCCTATATTTTGTGTAGACAGAAAGATGATCAGGGTCCCTTAGACTGAAACGTTGGTTGACCTGTTCACCTTTAGTAGAGCCCATAAGAGCTTTAGTATGTACAAGAATAAGCACATGGGATGTTTGATAGTATGATCAGGGTTGTTTGATGACGAGCCCCCACTTTCAACAGTGTGTGGGAATCTATCTTCAAGGGTTGCATGATAATGTATGCAAACATACAAACATAGTCTTAGCCGTTGGAGGGGGGTTCTACTAAGCTAACACATATGGAATTGTGTTAAGATGGTCATTTAGCTATTTGAGTTTGAATTTTAGGACCCCTTTAGGTATAAAAAAAATACAAATAAGGTTTTGAAGTGTCTGTCCTATATCTAGGAGATATAAGTAAGCTCAGGAAATATGTATGTTTTTTGGACACATATTTTACCCCTTTTTTTGCTGGCACAAAACTACAGTGCCTTCAGAAAGTATTTATACCCTTTGACTTTTTGTTGTGTTACAGCCAGAATTCAAAATGGATTAAATATATTTTTTTCTCACCCATCTACACACAATACCCCTTAATGACAAAGTGAAAACGTTTTTAGAAATATTTGCAAATGTATTGAAAATTAAATAAATAAATAGGAATTTACATAAGTATTCATACCCCTGAGTACTTTGTAGAAGCAACTTTGGCATTGATTACAGCTGTGAGTCTTTCTAGTTCAGTCTCTAAGAGCTTTCCACACCTGGATTGTGCAATATTTGCCCATTGTTCTTTTCAAAATTCTTCAAGCGCTGTCAAATCAGTTGTTGATCATTGCTATACAACCATTTTCAGGTCTTGCCATAGATTTTCAAGTAGATTTAAGTCAAAACTGTAACTCGGCCACTCAGGAACATTCACTCTCCTTGGTAAGCAACTCCAGTTTAGATTTGACCTGAAAAATGAATTAATCTCCCAGTGTGGTGGAAGGCAGGAATTTGCCTGTGCTTAGCTCCATTCTGTTTCTTTTTTATTCTGAAAAACTCCCCAGTCCTTAACAATTGCAAGCATGCCCATAACATGATGCAGCCACCACTATGCTTGAAAATATGGAGAGTAATGGGTTGCATTGGATTTGCCTCAAACATAACACGTTGTGTTCAGGACAAAAAGTTAATTGCTTTGCCACATGTTTTGCACTATTACTTTAGTGCCTTATTGCAAACAGGATGCATGTTTTGGAATATTTTTATTCTGTACCGCCTCGATTGTCCCTAATCTCTTCCCATTGCACATATGAGACGGGTTATAAATGCATTAGTCCTCTCATACTGCAGCACATCAGGGGGCCATCGGGCAATTAACGAGCATACCTACTCACTACCGCCTGCCTGCATACGACCGAGTTGGCTACCTCATGCAGTGACTGTTGATAGATTGTTTAAGATAGACTGAGAAACTGAGCTCATTGTACTTACAGTTGAAGTCGGAAGTTTACATACACCTTAGCCAAATACATTTCAACTCAGTTTTTCACAATTCCTGACATTTAATCCTAGTAAATATTCCCTGTCTTAGTTCAGTTAGGATCACCACTTTATTTTAAGAATGTGAAATGTCAGAATAATAGTAGAGAGAATGATTTATTTCAGCTTTTATTTCTTTCATCACATTCCCAGTGGGTCAGAAGTTTACATACACTCAATTAGTATTTGGTAGCATTGCCTTTAAATTGTTTAACTTGGGTCAAACGTTTCGGGTAGCCTTCCACAAACTTTCCACAATAAGTTGGGTGAATTTTGGCCCATTCCTCCTGACAGAGCTCGTGTAACTGAGTCAGGTTTGTAGGCCTCCTTGCTCGCACACGCTTTTTCAGTTCTGCCCACACATTTTCTATAGGACTGAGGTCAGTGCTTTGTGATGGCCACTCCAATACCTTGACTTTGTTGTCCTTAAGCCATTTTGCCACAACTTTGGAAGTATGCTTGGGGTCATTGTCCATTTGGAAGACCCATTTGCGACCAAGCTTTAACTTCCTGACTGATGTCTTGAGATGTTGCTTCAATATATCCACATAATATTTTGTGAAGTGCACCAGTCCCTCCTGCAGCAAAGCACCCCCACAGCATGATGTTGCCACCCTCATGGTTCACGGTTGGGATGGTGTTCTTCTATTGCAAGCGACCCCCTTTTTCCTCCAAACATAACGATGGAAATTATGGCCAAACAGTTATATTTTTGCTTCATCAGACCAGAGGACATTTCTCCAAAAAGGACGATCTTTGTCCCCATGTGCAGTTGCAAACCATAGTCTGGCTTTTTTATGGCAGTTTTGGAGCAGTGTCTTCTTCCTTGCTGAGCGGCCTTCCAGGTTATGTCGATATAGGACTCATTTTACTGTGGATATAGATACTTTTGTACCTGTTTCCTCCAGCATCTTCACAAGGTCCTTTGCTGTTGTTCTGGAATTGATTTGCACTTTTCGCCCACCAAAGTACATTCATCTCTAGGAGACAAAACGCATCTCCTTCCTGAGCGGTATGACGGCTGCGTGGTCCCATGGTGTTTATACTTGCGTACTATTGTTTGTACAGATGAACGTGGTACCTTCAGGTGTTTGGAAATTGTTCCCAAGGATGAACCAGACTTGTGGAGGTCTACAATTTTTTTTTGAGGTCTTGGCTGATTTCTTTTGATTTTCCCATGATGTCAAGCAAACAGGCACTGAGTTTGAAGGTAGGCCTTGAAATACATCAACAGGTACACCTCCAATTGACTCAAATTATGTCAATTAGCCTATCAGAAGCTTCTAAATCCATGACATCATTTTCTGGAATTTTCCAAGCAGTTTAAAGTCACAGTTAACTTAGTGTATGTAAACTTCTGACCCACTGGAATTGTGATACAGTGAATTATAAGTGAAATAATCTGTCTGTAAACAATTGTTGGAAAAATTACTTGTGTCATGCACAAAGTAGATGTCCTAACCAACTTGCCAAAACTATAGTTTGTAAACAAGAGATGTATGGAGTGGTTGAAAAATGAGTTTTAATGACTCCAACCTAAGTGTATGTAAATTTCCGACTTCAACTGTATGTGGCACTTAAATGTACTCCATACAGTGTGTGTCATGGTACACTTAAAGGGGGGCTGAACTTCCTGATTTGGCCTCGTTTTTTGGCTTGGTCAATAACAAATGCAGCGGCCAAAACTGAAGCCAAGGGGGGGGTGGTTTAATGTGGGTGTCTCTTGTGTGTGTAATTGCACGTAGCAAACGTTTGTACATTCACTCTGCCAAAACAGTGCACAGTTACAGTCACTCACCCTTCTAGATAACTTGAAACAGCCTATCCAGGTCTTGTGTCTTGAAGTCGCCTAGGCTAGCTAGTGCTGGCCAACTTCTTTTGCCAAATAGCTTCAGTCACCTGGTGTGCGACTTCGCAATGTTCGTTTGACATTGGATTGCCTATCTCTGGGGCTAGTTAGGGACCGTCAATAAATTACACAATGTAATTGGGACAATATTTTCATGTTGCACATCTTTTAGTTGTCTCATTAAATGCTTTCAGTATTGGTGGTTTGAGGTTTTTAAGTCATTGAAATGTGGAGCTATTGACCTTTTAAAATATTGTCCCATGTACAGTACATTGTGTAATTTACTGATGGTCCCTAACTAGCCCCATAGTGATATGGAATGTCAAACCAAATTGACCATGGGCTTTGCAATCGGGTCGCGTGTTGCTGCACTCCGAATTGATGATTACTTGGGTGCTGCCAGCTGTTGGCATGTGGGTAGGATTGAAATAAACCCAACCCAAGGAAAACTGTTACGGTACCCTTCATTCCATGACATACAATTTTTTCCTATCATCTTGCAAATATCTCTTGACTTTACGACCAAAATTATCCAATTTTCACTTTCTAGTAAATTTTGACACAACAATAAATGTTTAACTCATATTGATGCCACATAGGCCGTTTTCAAAACGAGAAGTTGCTTTTTCGGGGCAGTCGCTCTTTGTGGAAATCGCCCGAACTGACGAAGTCTGAGTGAAAAACAGGAAACAAAGTGAACTCATATTACTCATCACTCAAGATGTAATCCACTGGTGGTTTGAGTCAGTGTTGCGGAAACATCAATTAAAAGCAAGAGATTATCAGTCAATTTGTTATCAGCCTGAGGACTGAGCAGTCCAGGATCACACACTCTCACGCATATGCACACACACACACACACACACACACACACACACACACACACACACACACATACACACAGAGAGAGAGCGAGAGAGAGAGAGAGAGAGAGAGAGAGAGAGAGACTGAACAGGTTTGCCTGGGGGACCTTGGGGGAGAGATAGGCCTGAACTTGTCTTCCACTTGGGTGCAAATCAAATCCTGGTGCATTTTCATAAGCTGTCAGCCTCAGACAGATATTTCTGCAGGGCCGGGCAGGAAATTAGGATATTAAATTACAATTTTTCACAGGGCCCTTGTCATTCTCCCTTGCTTTCCTACAGATGTTCTATCAAAGTAAGTCATTGTAGCCATTTCTCTTTCCCAGGCTAAATATCTTCTTTCCAAAAAATGTTGTTTTTCCTCCTGTCTCAGAGCTAAGCTCCTTTTGCTTTTGGGTCTTTTTCTGTCTGACTTCTCCTCTCTTCTGCTGATCTTGACATCATTTGTGCCTGCTTTGGGTTCAAGCGCAAAATCAATTTCAGAGCGGTCAGTGAGGGTCACTGGCCAGTCTGGGGCAAAGAGAGTGAATTAGCGATTATCATACAGGCGACATGGCTCCCATGTTGGGATATCTGCAACCTAGATATTGCATCTGTATTCCAGCCAGACAACCTGATAGAAGGCTGGAAATGTGAGAGTTACAGACTAAGACAGACAGTATATTCACAGTGAAGAAACCTATATTGAGCACATGGATGTGTGTTATATCACAATATTCCATCCAAATAGTAAATGGGAATGTACAGCTCTGACTCTGACTAGATTTGTTGAGGAGAGGAGGGGTTTGACCTGGTAGTCTGAGGTCATTCTGGTAGCAGTGACTGACATAGATGCAGTTGTCCCAGGAGCTACAGTATATTCTCATGAGTGAGGAAATGTGTGAATGGTTTTTGGCCACAATTGACATTGGTCTTCTAACTGAGTAACTACCAGTGTAACATACTATGTATAGGGCACTGTGTTATGCGCAATCATGTGCATTTTATAGATTTTATCCTGTAAATTAAGATTTATCCAGAGATAAGAATTACGTCAAAAATGAAAGCAATTGTATGAGGATAGTGCTGGACCATCTGACGTAAAGAGAAAAGGGGACAGTTTGATGAAAAAGCTTTAACTGCAGTTGCAACATCCATCCAAAATATAAGCTTGTTTTCCTCCAATGTTTCTAAACAAAGTACATGTAAACAAACACAATATAGCCTCAAAATATGGTTAAAGCTATAATTTTGATATCATGGATGGTCAATCCTTACATAAATAGCTCTGTTTATGGATTC
The DNA here is from genome assembly GCF_964263955.1 of Coregonus lavaretus. NCBI lineage: Eukaryota > Metazoa > Chordata > Actinopteri > Salmoniformes > Salmonidae > Coregonus > Coregonus lavaretus. Next base: position 10,874,333 of record NC_140014.1, read on the forward strand.
TACAGCCCCATCCCTCAGGGTTTTACTAAAACAGGGGTGGGGAAGCAACTTTGTTATTGTTTCAACTGCAGATCATCCCTTTAAATATAAGAGTGATTCCTCACGAAACCAGGACAAAAAATTACCATGATTTGGGGGATTTTATCTGATCAGACACAGTGCATTCGGAAAGTATTCAGACCCATTCACTTTTTCCACATTTTGTTACGTTACAGCCTTATAGTAAAATTGATTAAATAAAAATTTTCCCTCATCAATCTACACACAATAGCCCATAATGACAAAGCAAAAACTGGTTTTTAGAAATTTTTGCAAAGTTATGAAAAATCGGAAATACCTTATTTACATACTGTAAGTATTCCTACCCTTTGCTATGAGACTCGAAATTGAGCTAAGGTGCATCCTGTTTCCATTGATCATCCTTGAGATGTTTCTACAACTTGATTGGAGTCCACCTGTGTAAGTTCAATTGATTGGACATGATTTGGAAAGGCAAACACCTGTCTATATAAGGTCCCACAGTTGACAGTGCATGTTAGTGCAAAAACCAAGCCATGAGGTCGAAGGAATTGTCCGTAGAGCTCCGAGACAGGATTGTGTCAAGGCACAGATCTGGGTAAGGGTACCAAAAAATTCCTGCAGCATTGAAGGTCCCCAAGAACACAGTGGCCTCCATCATTCTTAAATGGAAGAAGTTTGGAACCACCAAGACTCAATCGGGGGAGAAGGGCCTTGGTCAAGGAGGTGATCAAGAACCCGATGGTCACTCTGACAGAGCTCCAGAGTTCCTCTGTGGAGATGGGAGAACCTTCCAGAAAGACAACCATCTCTACAGCACTCCACCAATCAGGCCAGATGGAAGCCACAACTCAGTAAAAGGCACATGACAGCCCGCTTGGAGTTTGCTAAAAGGCACCTAAAGGACTCTCAGACCATGAGAAACAAGATTCTCTGGTCTGATTAAACCAAGATTGAACTCTTTGGCCTGAATGCCAAGTGTCACATCTGGAGGAAACCAGGCACAGCTCATCTCCTGGCCAATACCATCACAACGGTGAAGCATGGTGGTGGCAGCATCATGCTGTGGGGATGTTTTTCAGCGGCAGGGACTGGGAGACTAGTCAGGATCGAGGGAAAGATGAACGGAGCAAAGCACAGAGAGATCCTTGATGAAAACCTGCTCCAGAGAGCTCAGGAATTCACACTGGAGCGAAGGTTCACCTTCCAACAGGACAACGACCCTAAGCACACAGCCAAGACAACGCAGGAGTGGCTTTGGGACAAGTCTCTGAATGTCCTTGAGTGGCCCAGCCAGAGCCCGGACTTGAACCCGATCGAACATCTCTGGAGAGACTTGAAAATAGCTGTGCAGCAACGCTCCCAATCCAACCTGACAGAGCTGCAGAGAAGAATGGGAGAAACTCCCCAAATACAGGTGTGCCAAGCTTGTAGCGTCATATCCAAGAAGACCTGAGGCTGTAATCGCTGCCAAAGGTGCTTCAACAAAGTACTGAGTAAAGGGTCTGAATACCTATGTAAATGTGATATAAGTTTTTTTTGCATAAAAAATAATTAACCTGTTTTTGCTTTGTCATTATAGGGTATTGTGTGTAGATTGATGAGGGAAGAAAAAAACGATTTCATCAATTTTAGAATAAGGCTGTAACGTAACAAAATGTGGAAAAAGTGAGGGGGTCTGAACACTTTCCAAATGCACTGTACACATGAAAACATGAAATGACCCCAGGAATCAATAGAACATCGGTTATAGTTTTACAAAAACAATATAACATTCAAAATGGGTGAATCTTTCCTGTAAAGGAGGCCTGGGTAAGGCCAAAATGTCACAAACATGGCAATTTTAATTAAGTATTTCTCAATTATGCTTTTAGAAACAAATGTCAAATATATTTAAGCAATCCTTCCTCTAAAGGACCATTCTATGGATTAGATTTTTATATCAAATCTAAAGAATCACAATTTTTTTGTCCTGGTTTCATGAGGAATCACACTAATGGTTAAAATCTGGGCATGTCACATGATTGCCAATTCACAGGCCCCTAATTATGTAACATGATAGTGAGTACACACATTCTTAAGCCACTAGACTACCTCTGTTGTGCTTAGTCTTTTTTTGGACATTTTGTGAAGTTATTATGGCGAGCTACCACAGGCTGAAATGCCATATTTGCATATGCTTATACATTATTCGATTTTTGGGTATTTTGGTCCTGGGATGTCGGGGGCGCTGTGAGAGTTATTTAAGTTTTTTTCAACGGCATCAACAGTAGCTGTTTTCTTGATATGCAAATCTTCATGAGTTTGAAGTTTATAGGATGTTTACTTCCGAGAGACACAACACTCACATATTGCGAAATGTCAATAAAACAATTCACACAAATATTAATATGTGAATTAAAGTGCCCATCACCTTCTTATGTGCCTCAGAAACTCTGACATACTGTATGTTGGGTCACTTTAAGTCTATCCACTTTAATACAGTCTGTTTGTAGGGTGCAAACTGGGATAATGGATCACTCCCTTTTTATTTTTAGATTTGAATGACATTCCGGGTAATTTCTCCAATTGTCATGATCTCATTTGTATTTCTTTTTATACTTGACTGCAGAGATGTCAGCGCAGGATATAGACTAGCATAACTTTTCAAAGAAGGGAGGCCATGACGTTACACAGCACTTTTATCCAAGCTGATGGAACATCTGTCCCTGTGCCTTTTCTTCCACACAACTCATCTCATCTATCATCCCACTATCTCTACTTAAACTTGACTTTAACATGAAAGGGAAATGGAATCTCATTATTTCAGAACCTCCGCTCGCTTTGGTCATGAATGATCATTATCCAAAAAGGCCTTTTGGAAAGCAAGTGATTATGCTTTGAGAATTGAAAATAAGAAAAGAGAAAAGGCTAACTTGTAAAACCTAAAAGATAAACACGTTTCTATGGATCTGTCACAACAGAGTTCGCTATGTATTCCCCTCTTTTCCTTTGATTCAGTGTAAGGAGGACGTTTATGTAATGTGTTTGGAAAAAGGTAAAAGTTGGAAATAAGAAACATGAACTGAACTAAAGAGGTAAACTATTGTTGACACTTGTGGAACTTTTCAATGGTAGACACTTTCTGTGGTATACTCAATATAAATGGTTTATAAGAACATTTTCAGAGGAATATTATCCAAGAGAACGAACATATAATCCCCTAAACGATTTTCTCTAATTATCTGGCCTTTTCAAAATTATTCAAGATCAATTCAATGTTCCTGCTGAAGATTAGAGAGCTCAACAATAAAAGAGAAAAAGTTTGATTTTCCCACATTATAAATAATTTGTGATTTATGAGTTAAGGCTGAGTGATATTATTGAATGTACTTTGCAAATAGCAGCGGATCTTCAACACAGAGAACATGCATTTTTACATTGGGGAACTGACAACGTTAACAGTCGTTAGTGTTTAGATTTCTCTGCACTGTAGGTTTTTATTTAAAGGGTCCATCCTGTTTGAGTGGTTCTACTTTCTTGGTCCTTCACTTTATTAGAGCCATATTAACTATGCTAACTATATACCTTATAGATCCAAACCATGAGTTCTATATTGCATACACAACAATGAGTTTCATGACAAGATAGGTACGAAAAAGACAAAGAAGAGTTTTGGGTCCCATAAAATATTTAATCAACTGGGAGAAAACATAAAAGACTGTCACAGTGATTTTTGGGATCATGCCACTCCTGCCAGTGGCTGACATGCCAGCACAGGGAACAGTCACACACATAATGGTCAAAGGATGACACATAAATTGATATACCGCAATACCTAGTACCTGCCAACTCACACTTATTCTACGAGTTGATGAAAGTAGCTTTTCTGTCAATTTACTCTTCATGACAAGTCTGTCAATTTGATTTTACCAGATGCGCTACTACAAACTAAAAGGTAAAGCTATAAAGAAGACATTGCAGTGTTTTTTGTCACCTCTCTTATTGAATAGTTAATACTGTACCTGGTCACTCCAACAAACTTTGCGTATCAAATACCTACAGATATTACATCTAGTACACAATGCCCTACTACATTTCAAAACAATTAAGCAAAGGCAAGAAAGAATCCACACACAACACAACACAAGACAATCCCTACAGGCACCCCCTGGCACCACACACTCTTCATACCCGCACAAACACACCTGCTCAGCCATGTAAGACGTGTGCTAGTGCTGCAGTTTAATTTGGGTTCCCCCACACTGAGCACGACAGAGCGGCGATGCACCCAGGTGACAATTCCCAGATTCCCAGTGCAGGAAAAGTTAGCCTGCTCTGGGTCCTTTAGGGGTATTTATATGAGCTCAGCACATCTTTAAACCACAGGCCAGAATTTACAAATCGATTTAAAATGAGTGCCTCAGCTTTAATTTTCTAATGCAGTGACCCATTCCTGTGCAGTGTAATAGTTGGTCCCAGTGTGACAATTAAAATAAATCTCATCTAAACAGAATTTGCCATATGTATGCATGCCTCATCAGTAACTGAAGTGACGTAAATTATTTATCCAAGGCAACTTAAATAGCTTGCCCCACCACCGTCACCACCACCATCCAGTGTTCCAAGATTGCTCTACTTTTAAAATGCTCCCATCTTTGATCAAATAAATGAAAGGATGAACAGATACAAACAAAGGACACTATTGATAGTCAATCAAAAGCCTTTGTGGATTCTTGAGTTTTTTAAGATCTTTGTGAAGCATGAGTTCGGTTACCACTTCTCACACAGTGGTACTTTATAGTTATACGGAAGAGGCAGAGAGATATGAGTCAAGTTAACATGTTTACTGAGAAGATAATACCTACAACTACCATTACAGAATTAACCCTTTACAGGACAGGTGGAACATCAGCAGCACTATAAACTCACCCTGACCACAGGGGTTCCAGGATTATTTCCAGCAACGTCGCAAACTGTTTTAGAGACTGACGGACAGGTTCTGGTAGTGCTCCAGTTCTCCCTGTCAGAACAAGCAACAGAGGACTCAACTCTTATAGAAATGGCACTATGGTTATTGTGAGTAACCTAATTTATGTTATTTTAACTCCGCCTTCTAGTGAGTTTTTACAAACTGTCATCTCCTACCATTCTGATAGATTGGAGACTGTCAGAAAACGTGGTTGTAACGTTAATAATTTGGTTGTTATTCCATTGGTTACCTCTTGGCAGATGGCCCAAGGGCAGAGTGAATATCATTGAAAATGGCACTTTTGAATGAGAGCAATCACTGGTAAAACCTTTCTTGTGAATCACCTCATTACTGAGCGCAAAGTTGATTGCACGTTTTTCACTGAAACATGGCTGTCTTCAGACTGTAGTGTTGCTCTTATTGAAGCCTCGCACCCCGGACTACAGCTTTTCATACTCTATCAGAAAAGGGAAAAAGGGTGGGGGGACAGCCTCTATTTGTACTATTGCTTTCAGCTGTAAGGACATTTCATTTGGCGACTTTGGGTCTTTTGTACATCATGTTATACTGTTTAAATGTCAGATACCAGTGCTGGCCATAACCCTGTATAGGCCACTAAAGCACTGCCCCACTTTCTTTTACCGATTTCTCTGAACTATTGTCTATTGTCCTTGAGAACTATGATAAAATCATTGTGTTAGTTGATTTTAATGTTCATGTTGACAAAGATACTGACTCCAAGGCCATTGAATTTCTGAATCTTTTGAGCTCTATGGACTTTATCTGGGACCACCCATAACCACGGCCATACTCTGGACCTGATTATCACCAAGGGGCTTTCTATTGACACATCCTTTATTGTTGATGTTGCTTTATCTGATCACCACTGTGTATTTTTTATTACCTTGTTAACCATAGCACAGGGTAATACTGAATGCATTATTAAGAAACGTTATATTACCTCTGAAGTTGCTACAGATGTTATTGAGTGTATGAACAATATTCCATCGCCTTTAGTTGATAACTTTAATAGCAAATTAAAGGCAACCATTGATGCCATAGCTCCAGTAAAGTTGAAAAAGTCCACATCCAAATGGAGAGCCCCTTGGATGAGTGAGGAAATTAAAGAGAAATTGCAGAAAGAGCGGAAATGGAGAAAGTCAAAGTTGCAGGCCCATTATGATATTCTGAGCGAACAACTTGGCATATATAACAAGGCAATTAGAAATGCCAGATGGCTCATTTTTGTAACTTGATCACTAATAATCAGAATAATTTGGGAGTGCTCTTCTCGACCATTGATGGCCTGATAAATCCTACCCCAACAAACTTGTGTGAACTTTCCTCCACATCTAATTGTGATGATTTTGCGGCATATTTCAGAGATAAGATAACAAACATTAGGCTGGGTATCAGTCAAGCAAGACCTGATGAGAAGTTTGATGATACATGCCCTAGCCTACCACGCAAAGGCACGATGATTTTCTTCTTCCCTGGTTGACACAGCCTTCTACCTGCCTTCTCAATCCTATCGCTACCACCTTCTTCAAAACAGTTTTTAATTGCATATCTGAAGAAGTGCAAGCTATTGTTAATCACTCCCTGTTCACAGGCACTTTCCTCACTGCACTACAAACTGCTATGGTGAAACTCCTTCTGAAGAAAAGTACTCCAAATTCTTCAGCTCTTAGCAATTTTCAGCCTATCTCCAACCTTCCATTCTTAAGCAAAATTCTGGAGAAATTGGTTTTCAAACAGCTAAATGATTTTTTAAGTGCCAACTGTATTTCTGAAAAATTCCAATCTGGTTTTCAGGCCCACCACAGCACAGAGACAGCCTTAGTTAAAGTGGTAAATGATCTTAGAGCCAACACAGATGCCAAACAGCTCTCTGTCCTTATACTCTTGGATTTAAGTACTGCATTCGACACTGTTGACCATGCTGCCCTTCTGGACAGACTTGAGAGGTGGGTTGGCCTCTCTGGTCCAGTTCTAAATTGGTTTAGGACCTATTTAACCAGTCAAGAGTTTTTTGTCACCCTTGGTGAACATAACTCGTTCCAACAGGTTCGATTTTGGGCCCGGTACTGTTCAGTTTATATATGTTACCCCTTGGCAGCGTTATCAGAAAGCACAGCATTGATTTTCACTGCTACGCAGACAAAACACAACTATACATTTCTGTGTCACCAGAGGATTTTAGCTCCACGGATAAATTATTAGACTGTATTAGTGATTTAAATACTTGATTGGCTCACAACTCCAGCTAAATCAAGACAAGACCGAGGTACTTATTGTTGGAGCCAAAGCACAGAGAGAGGATCTGGCCGCACATTTTAATTCACAGGCAATAATGATGAAACACCAAGTAAAAAACCTAGGTGTTTTTTTAGATTCTGAACTCAATTTTGAATCACACATTAGGAATGTGACCAAAATAGCTTTTTACCACCTGAGGAACATTGCCAAGGTGCGGCCGTTTCTCTCTCAGGCCGATACAGAGAGACCCATCCATGCTTTTATTACAAGCAGGCTTGACTACTGTAATGCTCTCCTGTCTGGTCTACCCAGGAAAACCATTGGTCAACTGCAAAACATACAGAATGCTGAAGCACGGATACTGACCAAGACCAGACGGCGAGAACACATTACACCGGTTTTAAGGTCTCTGCACTGGCTGCCTGTGATTTTTAGAATACATTTTAAGATTATTCTATTGATTTTAAAATCAATCCATGATTGTGCACCCCAATATATGTCAGGTCCTCTGGCACTGGCCTTTTAACTATCCCAAAGCCTAAGACCAAGGGGGATGGAGAGGCAGCCTTTATTTACTATGCCCCCAGCCTCTGGAATAGCCTGCCAGAGAACCTGAGGGGGGACGAAACTGTGGACATTTTTAAAAGAGATCTTAAAACACACCTTTTTAGCTTTGCTTTTCCTTAGGGTGCTTTTTAGTCGTTCAGTTTTTATTGTTATTCTGTTGTTTTTTCATCCTCTTGTATGGTCAATATTTTTTATTTTCATTGTTTTTATTTTATTTATTTAATTTTTTTCCTGTGAAGCACATTGTGTTGCATTCCATGTCTGAAATGTGCTGTATAAATAAAGCTTGATTTGATTTTTATAAACTAAGTCATACAAATACATGTAACATAAAGCACTGGCCTTGGCAAAGTCTTCAAATAGTATACACAAAATGTATATTTGAAGCCTCATGGCTTCAGGCCATAAAGCTTACAGTGGCAAGGGTGTAGGCTAAAAGCACTGTCCAACCGGTGTCATTTTACCTTCCTCCTGCTCCGTCCATCATCATCCTCATTTGGCCACTTCACCTTCATCCGCTTACTTTTAATCCTTTTAATCCTGTCTCATTGGAGACTTCAGACTATCAATGGGAATTATTCAAATCCCTGAGGTATGAAATGACTATGGAGAAGCAATGGAAGACATTCATTAACCCCAGATAGTGGGGAGCCCATGGTAAATCTAGATGGATTCAGTCCCACGTGCAAATCTGATTAGTTACAGTGCTCAATTTAATCCTTGTTGAAGGTAGAACTTTAATTTTGTCTGGTGCATACTTAAATATATCCAGCAATATTTTCAGTGTGTTTTCAATATAAGGATTTGGGATAACGAGCCGTTCTAAAACAGTTGTTCTGGTAAGCGTTGTCATGTGAAAAATTAGTACATGTAAAATAAACATACTATAATTATTTTCCAAATAATGGAAATGTGAGGTAGAAATTGATCATTGTCATTTATTTTTTTTGCCTCTCCAGAAAAGTTACTGTTGTAATAATGGAGGAATATTAAGTTAACAACCAATAGTTGGCAGTTGGTTTCAAATGAATGAATCCAATATCGTCGAAGACTTATAAAAGGATACATATGTATAGATCCAGGCTAGAATGTAATGACTAGAACTCTCTCTGTGGATGTTATTGTACTATGGATCTCTCCATTGTAGTTTGTCCAACACTTCCTTCCTCAGACAAACATCTTGTTCCCATATAAACTGTTGGTGGATGTAAAATAAATAATGGATGTCAATTGACGAATAAATCACAGTTGTTATAGATTAACCATTAGCCTGAGTATCGCCACTGGTGGGACCTGTTTTTCACAAAGCAAAATTGGACCAACAGCTGCTGCACGTGATTCTATAATTTGTGCAGTAATATGTTCCATTAATGCCAAAGCACTCACAGGCACTAGGGAGACAGTTGATGCAAGCCTCCCTGGATCTGCTCTGCTTCTTCTCTGCCTTATTTCTCGGTAACATGGCACAGATTGGTGATACTGCCATTCTTTTACATGCATGCATATGTCAGTTATTTCAGTGGCAGGATGTCGAACGGTGCAAATCTGCCAGGGGATGATGTTTCGCCAAGAGCCAGCGCTCTGAGCCAGTGTCTAATAAATCAAACCATAAGTTGCCACGCTTCATGATATAGCAACACTTACCAGCCTTGTATGAGCCAATTACCACACCTTTAAATTAAATGTGCAAGAAAAAATTGTACAGTTTAAAAGTAGACTTTCTTTCTTTCTTTCTTTCTTTCTTTCTTTCTTTCTTTCTTTCTTTCTTTCTTTCTTTCTTTCTTTCTTTCTTTCTTTCTTTCTTTCTTTCTTTCTTTCTTTCTTTCTTTCTGCCTAGTATACATAGGATTTCTGTTATTGTCATATAAAAAAACATCTTTGTCCTTCATGGTCCTATGGCCTGGTGTACATGATGGGGGGGGGGGGGGGGGGGGGGGGGGGGGGTTCCTCCACATCTCACCCAGATCACCCTGACTACCTGCTGTGTTATTAGGGAAATACAGTACATTAGGGACAGCCCAGCTCCCTGAATGTTGTCATCGAGAACATCTAGTTATCACGTCTCGCGCTCAACCACCTGCTGAGTTCACAGAGATATCTGCATCCCCCATGAGCCGCCTGGGTCTCTGTGTGGCTCTGCTGGAGACCTTGGATATGGTAAACACCCCCAGCCTTCCCAGTCTTAGGCATGAAATATCTCCTCAAGACCCATCTAACTAGTACACACATACACACATAAAAGTGCATACAGTGGTTTTTCGGCAATGTACAAATGAACACACTCGAACTGGCCCTCTTTGGTTCTGTACCAACCAAGCATATACAAAAGTGCTTTTTTTTTGGCAATGTAGACATTAACAAACTTGAAGGGTATTGCGTTGTAGCCTATATTCTCTCGTGTATTCTGTAGTGCTGTTTGTCCCCTGAATAAGGATGTTTCCAGTGGCATCAGGCTCTAAGTGAGTGGATTACAGCAGTATATGTTTGTATAATGCCTGCGATAATGGGATAAAGCAGCTTCTGTGGGAGAAATCTGTATGGAGAATGGATTATTCTAAAGCTCTGCCTATGGAATGATGAACCCAGGAGTTATCACAAACAAACAGAATCTCAAGTGGGCGCTATGCCTTGAAAAGTGTGACGATGGCACTCTTTATGTCCATATTGTATCCACTTGGGGAAAACCTGGGTACGGGGAAGGTACACTGTGTAGTCAATAATTACCTCTGGAGCGTCGTAAGGATGAGCTATGTTCCATTTAAAAAGGGGACATTTGCATTTGCTTTACATTAGAGAGTGTGTGCATTTTCAAATATTTATTTATTGTGCTCTAACTCTAGACAGTACGAACCCACTGAAGTAGTTTGTATGTTTCTCTTGATAGAGTCATTAAAGAGGAGAAATTAGCATTTCCATGCAAAGTAACGTCAATTTATACACATTTCATAGAAACATAACCTCTGATCCGGACATACTCCCAATGATCCCTATCTCTGTCCACAATGCCATGTTCATTAGCCGTTTCACGGAACTCTGATTTGGCTAATTTCAAACACATCAAATTTTATCCTAATAACGGCTGTAGCAGACTAAATGAAATGGAGCCGTATTGATAGCGAAGCTTCTGATACTTAACATGATTAATGTCTGTGAAAATAGGCCTTTGGTTTACAAGATACAGATCTATAGCTCCTCTATGTCCATCTCATAGACCAATTACTTTTCTCCATGTTTAATTATGCAGAATATGTTTAACATACAGGCTACTGAGAGTATAATAGCTATTACCATAAAAAACTGAAAACCCCAGAAAAACATCTCACCATGATTTCATAAGAATATCAACCCTGTTTTTACCATCGCAATATCTCATTTCCAGAGTAACAGTCTATCTCATGACTTTCATCTTGCTGACTGTAATGACTTTTTGCAAGCATCGTTGTTTGCCCTTTAACAATGCACCCTGTTGCGATTTATAGAGGAAAACCCAATGACATACCAGAGTCCTACCGTTCATTAGGCCAAACAGGCTTATCTGCTTAAAGTGTTTCAGAGCAGCAGCCATTTGCTCCAAGGATGAGTCACCTCCATATTGTCTCATTATTCATAGGAACCATTACGTCATCCTTCAACTGGCCCGGCGGAGATTAGTGAATTACTCTCGCAAACCTCTATTTACATTCTATGAAATATTATTCTCCGGGCACAAGGGATCTAGACAATCAGTTAGCTCTTGATGATCTCCGAGAGAGAGAGAGAGAGAGAGAGAGAGAGAGAGAGAGAGAGAGAGAGAGAGAGAGAGAGAGAGAGAGAGAGAGAGAGAGAGAGAGAGAGAGAGAGAGAGAGAGAGAGAGAGAGAGAGAGAGAGAGAGAGAGAGAGAGAGGAGTCCCAGTCACTGATCAGGATGATAGAGGAGGGAGGAAGAATGGGGTGATAACAAACCTGCTGACATCAGCGAGGCTTAAAGCTTCTCAATCTGACAAGCACATTATTGGCAAATGGTCAGTTGAAAACAAACCCAACAGAAAAGTTCAAAGCTGTCAGTAGACAGAGGAAGTGGAAGTGACCTCGTTTTTAACTTTTTATAGATAGGCCTTACCTTCATATTGAAAAACCAAATAGCTTTAAGCACACATCAAACATGTGGTCCTTGACTCTGCCCACATATGAGAAGAATAGACATAGTGGAAAAATACTTTGACTGGTAATCGCATCTGCAATGTAGGTAGCCTAGGCCACCACACCACAGTATATTCAGGTGTGATCCCATGATTCTGCCATTCATTTACTTGGGAAGCATAGGGGAGGATGGAGCGGGGACTGTGAACTCAATCACAGCGTGGGAGATGTCACAGTGTGGAACTCTCCCCGTGAATCACACACTGAAAGGCTATCACCCAAACCTTCAAGGTCCACAGCCAACTCATCATTCATCTTGGACCAGGCCAGGAACTGATCAGCCATGCACACAACAGTGCTGGCCACTGGGGAGAACCACCAACTTTGGCCCCATACTATACCCTCTGTGAAACCAAACCATAATACATGTAGCTTATAACATATTCCAAGGCCTGAGAATTAATTTACCTCTCAAGATAGTCAATTACACCAACATGATTGTGTGAAATTGAAGCCGTCAATGGTTGATGCATGAATCCATTTATCCATTTGATATTCTTATACTAAGAATGTGGAAATGTTTATACAGTTGAAGTCGGAAGTTTACATACACTTATGTTGGAGTCATTAAAACTCGTTTTTCAACCACTCCACAAATTTCTTGTTAACAAACTATAGTTTTGGCAAGTCGGTTAGGACATCTACTTTGTGCATGACACAAGTAATTTTTCCAACAATTGTTTACAGACAGATTATTTCACTTATAATTCACTGTATCACAATTCCAGTGGGTCAGAAGTTTACATACACTAAGTTGACTGTGCCTTTAAACAGCTTGGAAAATTCCAGAAAATAATGTAATGGCTTTAGAAGCTTCTGATAGGCTAATTGACATCATTTGAGTCAATTGGAGGTGTACCTGTGGATGTATTTCAAGGCCTACCTTCAAACTCAGTGCCTCTTTGCTTGACATCATGGGGAAATCAAAAGAAATCAGCCAAGACCTCCGAAAAAAATTGTAGACCTCCACAAGTCTGGTTCATCATTGGGAGCAATTTCCAAATGCCTGAAGGTACCACGTTCATCTGTACAAACAATAGTACGCAAGTATAAACACCATGGGACCACGCAGCCGTCATACCACTCAGGAAGGAGACGTGTTCTGTCTCCTAGAGATGAACGTACTTTGGTGCGAAAAGTGCAAATCAATCCCAGAACAACAGCAAAGGACCTTGTGAAGATGCTGGAGGAAACAGGTACAAAAGTATCTATATCCACAGTAAAATTAGTCCTATATCGACATAACCTGAAAGGCCACTCAGCAAGGAAGAAGACACTGCTCCAAAACCGCCATAAAAAAGCCAAACTACGGTTTGCAACTGCACATGGGGACAAAGATCGTACTATTTGGAGAAATGCCCTCTGGTCTGATGAAACAAAAATACAACTATTTGGCCATAATGACCATCGTTATGTTTGGAGGAAAAAGGAGGTAGCTTGCAAGCCGAAGAACACCATCCCAACCGTGAAGCACAGGGGTGGCAGCATCATGCTGGGTGCTTTGCTGCAGGAGGGACTGGTGCACTTCACAAAATAGATGGCATCATGAGGAAGGAAAATGATGTGGATATATTGAAGCAACATCTCAAGACATCAGTCAGGAAGTTAAAGCTTGGTCGCAAAAGGGTCTTCCAAATGGACAATGACCCCAAGCATACTTCCAAAGTTGTGGCAAAATGGCTTAAGGACAACAAAGTCAAGGTATTGGAGTGGCCATCACAAAGCCCTGACCTCAATCCTATAGAAAATGTGTGGGCAGAACTGAAAAAGCATGTGTGAGCAAGGAGGCCTACAAACCTGATTCAGTTACACCTGCTCTGTCAGGAGGAATGGGCCAAAATTCACCCAACTTATTGTGGGAAGCTTGTGGAAGGCTACCCGAAATGTTTGACCCAAGTTAAACAATTTAAAGGCAGTGCTACCAAATACTAATTGAGTGTTTGTAAACTTCTGACCCACTGGGAATGTGATGAAATAAATAAAAGCTGAAATAAATCATTCTCTCTACTATTATTCTGACATTTCACATTCTTAAAATAAAGTGGTGATCCTAACTGACCTAAAACAGGGAATTTTTACTAGGATTAAATGTCAGGAATTGTGAAAAACTGAGTTTAAATGTATTTGTCTAAGGTGTATGTAAACTTCCGACTTCAACTGTAGGTATGGTGTAAAATGTTACATGCTGAGTAGAAGGTATACACTATATATACAAAAGTATTCGAACACCCCTTCAAATTAGTGGAGTGGATTCGGCTATTTCAGCCACACCCATTGCTGACAGGTGTATAAAATCGAGCAGACAGCTATGCAATCTCCATAGACAAACATTGGCAGTAGAAGGGCCTTACTGAAGAGCTCAGTGACTTTCAACGTGGCATCGTCATAGGATGCCACCTTTCCAACAAGTCAGTTTGTCAAATTTTGGCCCTGCTAGAGCTGCCCCGGTCAACTGTAAGTGCTGTTATTGTGAAGTGGAAACGTCAAGGCGCAACAACAGCTCAGCCGCGAAGTGGCAGGACACACAAGCTCACAGAACGGGACCGCCGAGTGTGTAGTGCGTAAAAATCGTCTGTTGCAACACTCACTACCGAGTTCAAAACTGCCTCTAGAAGCAACATCAGCACAAAAACTGTTCGTCGTGAGCTTCATGAAATGGGTTTCCATGGCCAAGCAGCCGCACACAAGCCTAACATCACCATGTGCAACGCCAAGTGTCGGCTGGAGTTGTGTAAAGCTCGCCTCCATTGGACTCTGGAGCAGTGGAAACGCGTTCTCTGGAGTGATGAATCACGCTTCACCATCTGGCAGTCCGATGGACGAATCTGGGTTTGGCAGGTGCCAGGAGAACGCTACCTGCCCCAATTCGTAGTGGCAACTGTAAAGTTTGGTGGAGGAGTAATAATGGTCTGTGGCTGTTTTTCATGCTTCAGGCCCCTTAGTTCCAGTGAAGGGAAATCTTAAAGCTGCAACATAAATAACATTCTAGACGATTCTGTGCTTCCAGATTTGTGGCAACAGTTTGGGGAAGGCCCTTTCCTGTTTCAGAATGACAATGCCCCTGCGCACAAAGCGAGGTCCATACAGAAATGGTTTGTCGAGATCGGGGTGGAAGAACTTGACTGGCCTGCACAGAGCCCTGACCTCAACCCCATCGAACACCTTTGGGATGAATTGGAACGCCGACTGTGAGCCAGGCCTAATCGCCCAACATCAGTGCCCGACCTCACTAATGCTCTTGTGGCTGAATGGAAGCAAGTTCCTGCAGCAATGTTCCAACATCTAGTGGAAAGCCTTCCCAGAAGAGTGGAGGCTGTTATAGCAGCAAAGGGGCGACCAATTCCATATTAATGCCCATAATTTTGGAATGAGATGTTCGATGAGCATGTGTCCACATACTTTTGGTCATGTAGTGTATATATCCATTCTTAATATCCAGTATGAGCTACAAAATATTAGGAATTACAATACCATTTCAACCTAAAACCACTTTGTGCTATAAATCTATATGCTCTCAGATGTTTAAAGGCCCAGTGCAGTCAACAAACGTATATATATTTCCACATTATGAGGTTGCAATAATCCTGTGAAATTGTGAAAATTATAATAATGCCCTTTTAGTGTAAGAGCTGTTTGAAAAAACTGACTGTAATTTCAGCCTGTTTTGGTGGGATTGAGTTTTGGCCTGCCTGGTTACATAACCAGGCGGTAAATTAGTTATAGAACAATAAGAAAGAGAATTCCAAACCACTCTGCCAATAACAGCTAGTTTTCCCCTCCCAACTCGAACCACTCCCAGACAGTCCTAGCAAACTTCTTGCTTGAGAAATTGCTCTTGCTAAGAAGCTATTTTTATTTATTTTTGACCATTTTAATAAAGAAGCAATCACAGTAAGGTACTTAATTGTTACCTAGAAATGATTTGATATTGAGTTAAAAACAGCTGCTTTGGGCCTTTAAACATAATTTGCATATGAAACATTGAATTGCCCCACACTGCAATTTTAAGTATGGTATTTTATTTTCCCAAAGACAAATAACCAATTGCAGATTTGACTCGTTCCATAGCACTGACATGTAATGTACCCAATGAGGTGAGAAGAAAACACATGAATAAATGACACAAAATGTGGAGGGAATGAGGGATAAAGTAAATTTGCATGATTATATGGAAATGTGAGTGATTTACCTGAGGTGTTGTCTGACAGTCGTTTTGCATGAGGGACATGTGAGTGGCATCTGATTCCGTATTCACAGAGCACCTGAAGGAAACTCAAGTGATGTCGAATAAATGATGTTTAAATGTGAGAGGAAGCATGCGGCAGCGCTGGCACACCTATCTTTTTACTTCCAAGCAATTTACTTCTATCAATTGTTGACCAAATGTTTTATTTTAAAAGATTCTGGCACCCTAACCTAAACCCACAAGGGTAGACCATTTTAAGACCCCCTCCCAATATTCTCTGACCCACTCCTTACCCTCTCTTGTGTATATTTCTCAAATTTTCCAATTATAGTTTCCGCAAGTAGAAAAGTATTATCAGCCAAGCTCATGTGTTGTGTGACTTATTCAAGCCGACCGCCCCCGTACACACCCCCATACAGTGTATTTACTGAACAAAAATAGAAACGCAACATGCAACAATTTCAAAGAACTTACTGAGTTACATTTCAAATGAGGAAGTCATTCAATTGAAATAAATGAATTAGGCCCTAATCTATGGATTTCACTTGACTGGAGATAGAGATATGCATCTGTTGGTCACAGATACCTTTTTAAAAAAAGGTAGGGGTGTGGATCAGGAAACCAGTCAGTATCTGGTGTGACCACCATTTGCCTCATGCAGAGCGACACATCTCCTTCACATAGAGTTGATCAGGCTGTTGATTGTGGCCTGTGGAATGTTGTCCCACTCCCCTTCAATGGCTGTGCGAAGTTGCTGGATATTGGCAGTACATGTCGATCCAGAACATCCCAAACATGCTCAATGGGTGACATGTCTGGTGAGTATGCAGGCCATGAAAGAACTGGGACATTTTCAGCTTCCAGGAATTGTGTACAGATCTTTGCGACATGGGCTGTGCATTATCATGCTGAAACATGAGGTGATGGTGGCAGATGAATGGCAAGACAATGGACCTCAGTATCTTTTTTTTATTTTATTATTTTATTTTTTTGTCATTTAGCAGACGCTCTTATCCAGAGCGACGTACAGGAGCAATTAGGGTTAAGTGCCTTAATCAAGGGCACATTGACAGATTTTTTCACCTAGTCGGCTCTGGGATTAGAACCAGCAACCTTTTGGTTACTGGCACAACACCCTTAACCACTAAGCTACCTGCCGACCTTGTCAAGGTATCTCTGTGCATTCAAATTGCCATCAATAAAATGCAATTGTGTTTATTGTCTGTAGCTTATGCCTGCCCATACCATAACTTCACCGCCACCATGGGGCATTCTGCACAACGTTGACATCAGCACACCGCTCGCCCACACGACGCGATACACATGGTCTGCAGTTGTGAGGCCGGTTGGACGTTGGAGGTGGCTTATGGTAAAGACATGAAAATTCAATTACCTGGTAACAGCTCTGGTGGACATTCCAGCAGTCAGCATGCCAATTGCACGTTCCCTCAAAATTTGAGACATCTGTTGCATTGTGTTGTGTGACAAAACTGCACATTTTAGAGTGGCCTTTTATTGTCCCCAACACAAGTGTAATGATCATGCTATTAAATCAGCTTCTTGATATGCCACACCTGTCAGGTGGATGGATTATCTTGGCAAAGGAGAAATGCTCATTGACAGGGATGTAAACAAATTTGTGCACAAGATTTTTGTGCGTAAGGAACATTTCCGGGGTCTTTTATTTCAGTTCATAAAACATGGGACCAACACTTTACATGTTGTGTTAATATTTTTGTTCAGTGTAGTACCTACTCCAGTGTGCACATAAAATGTCATACATTTGGCACACTCAAGCTCGCCTAAATCATATAAGAAAACAGATGATATGACAATTTCACATTCAGCATTATTTCCCCCCCTTCGTTGGACTCACCTGGAGGCCTAAACACAATAATAAGTAATTACCATATTGTCAAACATTTTTTTAACGTTGGAGGCAGAGGGAAATATTTGATTAATCTTCTTAACACATTTTATGTGCAGATTATTTGAGTTAATTTCAAGGACCAGGCCTAAAGAAGATTACCCTATGCTCTTGCACATTTGCTCATGAACCATTTTGTTTATTTATATTTTATATTATAATGCTCATTCTGCAGTCTCCATCCACAGAACCACTGGCAAAAATGCAATTTATTTCCAGCTCTGCAAATGATGGTGAAGGCTGATAATGTCACCGAGAAATATGAAGACTGCTGGAACGGGACCAAACAGCCTACTATTTATGTATGGAATATAAATAAAACATTTTGTGTGCTCTGCACCACCAAAAAAACTTTGCTCCACTTTTAAAGTCATTCCCTGACAGTTATTGGACCAACACTTAGGGCAACACATCAGTGTATGTCTGTGTGGATGTTTGTTGTTGGACAGTACACTGACAGCGAACTACGACTTCTCTAGATCAATATTTCGCTATTTAATCATAGGTCATTATTGTATAATATCAAAGGTCAAACGCTGATTTTTTTTCTTCATCCGTGACACTTATCACTGATATCTAACACCATAATTGGTTCTATTTCGGCTGGCGCAAGTGTTAAACTCACATTAGTTAACCATTTTTTTATTTAAAAACTGGCGCATTGGCATTTTACAGCCTTAACGACAGGTTCGGCAATTTACCTGTCTAACATCAGTGTTGTGTCCTTTAAAAACAAGCTCAAAAGTGACAATTTCATGCAGCGCTAATGGGAAGTTTTAAGACACACAAAAAGGAGGTCTTAAGGGTAACGCAGTTGATAGTGGCATGGATTTTGAGAGTGGCATGGATTTTGAGAGCGAAGCGCAGCCTATCCAGCCATGATGCACAGTGTCCATGGAAGGTGAGATGTGCCTTTTGCGCCAGTGAATCTTGTATTTAGAAATGTAAAAAAACGATTGGTTTCTCCCCATTTTGTTTAATGTGATTAAAAACCATGCATAGCCTACCTTCCCCTTAATGAAAGCTGGTTTAGCAGCATCGCATAGGTGCATCTTTTTCTCCTGGCCATCAGCCACATAGCCTATGAATAAAAGGGTTTTAAATGGTCTACTGAGAGTGCTTAGAAATATTTTGAGTTTTTTCCTCTCATGAGTTTTCATTATACACAATTAAAATACCTGCATACTTCATTTTGAATGTTCAAATAGGCTATCCATCCCCATTTCAAAGAGCACCCCTCGTCCGATTACCAAATACACTCTCCACCAAACTATTCAGCCTTACACATAGGCAACGATACAATTGACAGGGGCCTAGTATTTTGTATAGACGTGGGAATGTAATACGTAGAGACATTCAGGCCTACGTGTGCACACAGTGCCATGGAACGAGAGAAGCGGATTATGATATAATTCTTCTGACTAGGGCTGTTGCGGTGACCATATTACCGCCACCGGCAGTCATGAGTCATGACCGCAGTAACATTTGAAGTGACCGTTGAGTAACGGTAATCTCCTTTTATGCACTCAGGACATGCGTTGGTAGTACTCTAATGACCATTAGGTCGCTAATGGCATGGTACTCAGGGCTCTATTGTCCCTCTAACCACTTTGACATCAATGCAAATGCAATCAAAAATCACATCAAACACTTATCATCAAAACAGTATCATGCTTTTAAAAGTCACCTCACTGTGATGATCAATTTGAAGAAAGAAGTTCAAAAGCAGGTTGAATCTGAGTGTAAAACATGGTCTTTGTGGATGTTCTCTCATTAAGTGATCATATTTTCACCCATCAGACTATTCTCAATTTAATCTTGTCTTTACTAATATGTCAAATTAGTTTCGATTTAGAATGGCCCATTATCAAATGGGCAGGAACAGGAGCAGGGGAAAAAATACGTCATCCATATGCACTCGAATAGGGAATGGAGGCCGTGCTTTCCTGCCAGTCCGTTTTTCAATGATGCTGGATAGGCTACTTTGGTTTTATAGCAGAGCTGTGCTTAATATGAGCAGCTGAGAAATAAATGTAAGAACAATTATTTCACTCCACGCATCAACCACTGTACTGTTTGAGGAGCATGCTCTTGCTGCGCAACAGGAGATATTCTGCCCAAGCTCTATATGCCACGGGCTCTCCAACCCTGTTCCTGCAGCTACCCAGTGCTTAATTTGGGAAACCATGTGAAATCTGTTTCGGGAACATCGATAGTAACATGTTTTCGCAACTAAACATATTCACTAAACGTTTGAGAGCCAAGTAACTCTAAATCTAGTGTGTATGACCTGTTTCCAATTATCCCTTTTATGCTCAACATAGCCACTTCATATGCGCACTTGTTCCAGAATGGGAAAAATATCCTTTCTATTTTATTCAGTTAAGTTCAATTATATTATTCTTACTATAAAATCATATAATCTTGTCAGCTAAATGAACAAGCCTACCGCTTATGGCATGGAGCATAGCCAGATAACATACAGTAGGCCAACTCATATTCTGTTCTTCTGTAATACATTTTATTCATATCATAATGTTTTTTTTTAGACCTGACTAAAATAAATAATGGATTTATTGTGATGGTGTATATTAAATTGATTTATTAGGCTTTTTAAATGTAGATCTTCCAAAGGCTCACTTCAGGGCTTGAATGCAGCTTGTATCCGTGGAGGCTTGGAGATGCTAAACTTGTTTATGTTAATTAAAGGTAAATTACCGTGACACCGGCAGTCTTTTGCATGACAATAACGGGCTGAATAAATGTAGTGACTGCCACAGCCCTACTTCCGACCCCATCCTATTTAGAAATACTGTATATTGTTCTTGTTTTTAAAAACAGATGGCTTGTTTTCCATTTCATATGTTTAAAAATCAAGCCCTCCATAGGCTACCCTTACCCTAGGCTACTATAATGAAGGCTGGTTCAACAGCAATGCGTCCTGTCTTTTTATCCTGGCAAAGTAGCCTCAGAGTGCCTTGAATTGAAAATATACTGCACATCCTAAAACATACACACATATGCCTACCTGCGTACTTCATTTCACTTGTTCCAGTATCCATCCCCATCTTTAAAGAGCGCCTCTCATCCGGTTACCAATGACTCGCTCCACCAAACGTATTTAAATAATTCAGTCCTAAAATGCAGTATCAACGGTAGGCCCGGCCAACAAAGAAATAGACAAACTAGAATGCCCACCCAAATCACACCCTGACCTAACCAAAATAGAGAATAAAAGGGATCTCTAAGGTCAGGGCAGGACAAATACAATTTACAGGAGCCTAGTATTTTTTATTGTGGGAGAAGTGCGATGTGTAAAGACATGTAGGCTAGGCTAGGTTCATTGAAGCCAAACACAACACTCCAAAAATAGGCTATTGAGCAAACATTTGATTATTTGTTTTTACTGTTGCTGTTACTCATTATTGTAGCCTAAACTATTTAATAAACTGTAGTATCAATCCACAATGGACCAGGAGGAGAATATTCTGTGCCCCAGACCAATTGGAGTGGATGACAAAGCAAAGACCGTCAATAACCTACAGAACTTGAGACAAACGCATGCAGTATTAAGCCATGGAACTCGTTGATTGGCCAGTGAGTGGCCAAGCCCTAGTCACACCTAGAACTTGTTTATTCATCACAACCCAGCCCTTTTGCTCCACCACCAGCTATTACGCTCATAATTCCGGCTGTGAAAATAGCAAAAGTATTTTGGACACACCCCTGGACCTATAGCGCTACCGCCAGCGCTTAGATTTACCATTGCGTTAGGTTTGTTAAAATAGAGACCATAAAGTACAGCACACCTCTCTCAAAGGAAAAAACATCTACAGTATGTTGTCATGACATGTATGACAGAGCCTGCTCATTTTTCTTTAGTGTGGCTGTGGTACTATGAACATGCATGAAGGCTCCCCATTGACCTGTTAATATGAATTTATCTGGCCTATTGGCAGTTGCTTAGAACATGTGGCAGGCTGAGTGACGTAACTCTGTTTACATTTGTGGTATCTAAATAATGATGCTAATTATGCTGTGAGAACAAGGAGTCCGCTTACACTGTACTTTGATTATAAAGGTTTATTATTTCAAAGGATTTCAGCGTAAGTTTACAGACATCTGCAGGCATCTGGAGAACAACGGACTCAAAATAATATGTTGTTCTGTCCTCCTTTGTTTTAACCGTGGTATTTATATCCTATGCCCTATGTAACATAATATGGGTGTTTTCCCATAAACCAATCCCAGGAGGCCACCTAAGAGACTTCCTCTAACACACCATTTGCAAACATCAACAAAGTCATAAACTGTTTAAACACTACATATTTCCCCCCTTCGAGACTAATTAAGTCTCGAAAACATAAAGAATAGGATTATGACAAATAACAATTTCTCTTATTGTGTATCTTTAACAATAAACCAAAAAACACATTTTTCTATGGAGTGTAAATAAATTTCTATGAAATACGAACAAATCTTTATGGAATGTGAGAGCGAAAAACCTGTCTGGCAGCTTTCTTTCCAAATATCCATCAGTCAATCAAGACAGTAAAATTCTCTCACGGCCCCTCTGCCCCAGGCAACCACCTAAGTACTCCAGATCAATTCATACATCTTTATCAATGCATTTTAAAATATGATGCAATTTGAATACACATGAAAGCCTCAGCAAACAAAATACAATCAAAAATGTCCACATTCAGGCTGGTCGACCCATCGGACCCTCCTATGGATTCTCTCTATCCCTGCCTAGACCCAATATCCCTAAGCATCCACGAAATAAACAAAAACACCTGAGATCCCCACATGTACCCAATAACAGCAAATATAATTCTTCAAAAATTTATACAGAAAGAATATGACACAAATTATGTATTACACATGCAAATATGTCTATATATCATTGCAGACACTGGAATGTAGTCCACTACACTTCATCTCCTCAGCAGTGTCGACTTCCAATGCAACGTCGATGATGGAATCTGAACATTTCCACACCTTCCTTGTTCCACTTCCTCCAGTCCATTCATATTGTCCCTTCATATTGTCCATGTTTGAGTATTTGAATCCCCTCTACACATTCCCCGATATGCTTCTGGAAGAAAATAAAAGACAAACAGTATCTTTTGCAAAACAACACATTCAAATTAAAACATCAATATCAACTAAAAATTATATATAAAATTATATATGAAATGAATCACATTCCATTTCCCCCCTTTGATTCATCACAAAATACTAAAATCACACAAATATGTAAAAACATGTGAAAAATGATCGGATTTTCAAAATTGATATCTATCCATCAATACTCCATCCAGTCCCACTTCTCTCCTAGACTTATCCTCCAATGGTAGGCTTCCAGACTATGACATTTCTCTCTTTCAGAATCAGATTTATCTTTGTCCCGTGCTTCCCCTCTTTTAATTGTAAAAACCTCATATGGAAGCTTCAACTTCAACATGTAACAACATCCTTTCCATCCATAGGGTAAGAATATATTCTTTCTCACCACAAACCCCCTAAATATCTCTAAAATTCCCAATAGTCACATTACCATGCAAAAGCTGATCTTTCACCATCAAAGTCCTGCTCTTCTTACTAACTGGAACATAAAAAGTTACATTATATTTCTCATTACTAACCTTATGTTCATGCTTACCCAAAGTCATCATATAATCATCACAATCTGATATTCCCATAAACATCCTCTTTCCATCATATGTTTTATTAGAACAAAAACAGCTTTTAGCCCTCACTGGTTTCACCTCCAATGCTTCAGGAATCGCTGTTAACTGATTTTCCTTCCCATCTAACAAATTCACATAGGGTAATTCACTTAACCAAGAACACTTAAACCTAGGCCTAAACAAATGCTTCGACAATGACACTATTGTATCTGTTAATGATTGTTGCTGATACAACAGCCATGATAAAGCATAAGATTGACACGTACTTGATAGAGGTTGAGCTACCTTCTCTAAGATTCAACCCCATGTTCCTGGTGCTGGAATTCTCAACAGATATTTACCCTCAAGATTCCTCATTGATCTTACAGAATGAGGTAACTGCTTGAACCAAAGATTCCTATCTGCCCATCCATCTTTAATTTGCAAAACAGAAGAATCAAATCCATATGCCTTCCATTTAGTTTCTCTCTTCCCTAACGAGCGGTATTGATCAGATATATCTTCTTGTCTTCCATTAAAATCAAAGAACTCATCCTGTACCTCCATGATAGTATTCTGCACTATTTCAGATGAATCTACATCATTCTCTACTACCATCTGCTCTCCTATTTCAACACTATCCTTACTACCATTGACAGCACTCTCCATCCGTATCACAAACTCCTGAGTCACTCTTGCTACATCCTTTAGTTTCAGAAAAGTTGTTGTTGGTGTCTGTGTCATATTTCCTAAATTTGTTATTGCCGTCGTACCATTAATCTCTTTCAAAGTTACTATTAAAATAGTTGCTTTAGTTGATGTATTAACACTCTTAACTATTTCCAGTGGGAAAGTTACAGATATCCTCTGTGTATTATTTACTGTTGGAGTGGCTACTGTAATATACTTCTCCTGAACTCCTTTGGTGACTGTGGAAGCTTCAACAGACTTCAAATCTTCCATCATAAGCGTCACCTTACGAGTTACAAAGCCTTTTAACCAATAATTCTCAACCGGAACAAATTTTAATGCTTGCACTAAATAAGTACACATATATTCTCCCTGATCTTTCCATGTAACATTACGCAAAATAAGTGAGCAGTCACTCATAACCCTCTCCCACTTCATATCGTTGTACAAAATATACTTCCCTTGACTAGGGGGCACAGCTTCTACTTCTGGTCCTGATAACAACACTTCTTCTCCATAATTATCTCTCCACGTGGGAGGAACGTCACCACCCCCACTCCATCTCTCACATCTACAAGGAAGATGAGCTGTACCACCCATCCTAACCCTAATGACAATATTTTCCTCTAAAATTGGTGCTGGAGCGATTGCCTCCCTTGTAATCAAATGTGATATATTTATAGCTTTAATAACTGTCAATGTTGAAAGAGTTGAATTGCTTCTCACTGTTGTTATAATAGGCTGAAGTGTTGATGTCATTGTTGTTGATTCATCCATTCTCCCTAAAGCTTTGAACTCTTTACTTGTATTTCCATCTATCACCACTAGTGTCACTACATTAACTCTCAGTCCCAACTCTAATCCCTCATTTTCAAACTGTTGATTATAAAAAATACATTTATAATCACCTTGATCTTCCTGCTGGGAATTGTAAATAAAGATACTGCAATCACCCTCAATCTTCATTCTTCTCTTATCATTCAGCAACGCATACTTTCTCAATGCAACTGCTCCTAACAGATCTAAACTCCTGCCATATCTATCTTCCCACTGAACTCTAAATTTCCCTTCACCACTGTTCTCTCTCGTGCACTTACATGGGAGCTGAGCTGACTGTCCTAGAGTTACTTCAACCCTAGTTTTCGTAACGTTTTGGTCTGACTTTTCTCCTAACTGGTCTGGGCCTACTTTGTCTAACCGAATCACCAGCTTCTCCTGTAACAGAGTTGCCCTTGGTGATCTCCGCTGCTTCACATTCCACTGAAATATTCCCTGTTGTTTCTGGGACGTATTGAAAATCAATTTCCCCAAATCTCCTTTCCTTTCCCTCCATTGCAGAGTCATCTCTGGCATCATCAGAAGTACGTAGACAACATTGACAATCTCTCCTTCTGGGTTTTCACTCTGGATATTGTCATGCATCTCTCCTTCTTCCTGTTCTCCCCTATCTCCATCCTGCTCTCTTGAGCCTTCAACATCCTCTCTCTCTGCGCGTGGCACCTCTTCTCCAGGCGCTTTAACACAATGTGACAAAAATACCACGTTGGAGACCTTTTAACCTGGACAGCTGTTCCAGTACTACGAACAACTTCAAATGGTCCTTCACGACGTTCGTTATACCACTTCCTTCTAAATACCTTCACGAACACCTTGTCCCCAGGTTGCACTGTACTCCTTTTTTTCTCATCAAGTTCCTCCTGCACCTCTTCTTTTCTTTGCCTGTCAGAAACATATGTGGACAACTTTTTATGAAAATTGGCCATATATGTAACGTACGCTCTCATTTCATCTTCCAAAAGAGCCAAGCTTGGACCCGTTCCGCTTGTTCGCAAACAAGGCGTAGGCATCCTTCTTCCTGTTACCAATTCATGGGGTGTCATACATAGATCACACAACTCACTTGAGCGACACACCATTAATGCTAAAGGAAGCGCCACTATCCAGTTTAGACCCGTATGCTGACAAATTTTGACAATGCGATTTTTCAAGACACTGTTCATTTTTTCACAAATCCCTTGACTTTGTGGGTGATAAACTGCTCCAAGACGTTGCTTAATTCCCAATTTTTGCAACATCAATTTCACTGAT
Source organism: Coregonus lavaretus (assembly GCF_964263955.1). Taxonomy (NCBI): domain Eukaryota; kingdom Metazoa; phylum Chordata; class Actinopteri; order Salmoniformes; family Salmonidae; genus Coregonus; species Coregonus lavaretus. Next base: position 10,900,871 of record NC_140014.1, read on the forward strand.
TTATCCACAAATTCCTTCCCATTATCTGAGGATATTTGATCGGGTAATCCCCACCTGCTTATGACTTCTTTACACAAGAACTTGGCAACCGATTGAGCATCTTTTCGCTTGGTTGGACAGGCCTCCAGCCATCGTGAAAATCTATCTACAACCACCAACATGTATCTTTTCCCATCAACTGGTTTTATCATATCAACAAAGTCGATAACCAACTCACGCATAGGACCTCTCGGTGTAGGAATGTAACCAGGAAGAACAGTCACACCCCTGTGCACCTTCCTATGATATAGTCAATCTGTTCAAGCAAATATGGTGCCCAAAAACCATACTCCTTTGTGATCTTTCTCCTAACCTCCCCCCTTGCAACCTGAGCTAACCCATGTGCTTCCTGAATCATCAGCCCTAATAGGTCTAGAGGCGCTACTATCAACCCCTCATGGTTTCTCCATAGACCAGTAGCATCTTTGACCGCCCCTCGGTCTAGCCATAGCTGTTTGTCGATCATAGAAGCAGCTTCCTGCATCAAAATCACATCCTTAAGCGTAATTATTTCTTCCAAGTCCACTCCATGAGTGACCAGAAAAACGTTTCCCAATTTGTCCGCTCCTGTGATGGCTTTTGCAGCTTCATCAGCAGCTTTGTTCCCTTGTGTGACTTTTGACACATCTGTTTTATGAGCTGCACACTTAGCTATCGCTATCTCTTTAGGCTTCATCATAGCATGCAACAGTTTCATTATTTGCGCATGATGTTGTATCGGAGAACCATCCGTTTTCTTAAACCCTCGACCTTTCCATACTGCCCCAAACAAATGACATACACTATGTGCATATGCTGAATCAGTGTATATCGTCACTCGCTTTCCTTCTGCTAACAAACATGCTTCTGTTAGCCCCACAAGTTCAGCAAGTTGTGCAGACACAGGCTGTGGTATTACTTCAGCCTTTTCAACAACAAATCCAGTTCCTTGGGCTTTAACTACTGCATAGCCAGCACACAATTTATCTCCCACACGATAACAAGACCCATCAGTCCAATACTCCAGGTCTGCCTCACGTAATGGAAAGTCTTGCAAATCTGATCTAAGCCTCGAGTATTTCTCTGCTTCTTGGACACAATCATGTGACTCACCATCCTCTGAAGTTGGAAAATTCTCGGCTGGATTTACCGTATCACACCTCACTAGGGTGACATCTTCCTGCTCTAAGAGCCTATGATAGTCTCTGAGCCTAGGCATAGTCAATGTATATTTTCCATAGTTCAGAAGATTTCTGAGACTATGATGGGTAAGAATTGTTACTGGGTAACCCATCGTAACCGATGATGCTTTGTCATACATTGAATATACTCCCACCATTGCTCTATAGCACAGTGGTAGCCCTAGTTCTACTTCTGAATAGGCAGTAGAGTAGTAGGAAATAGGCTGAGGACAAAGAACTGCACATGCATATCTACCTCCAGTAGAAGTAGACACATATAGCAAAAAGTTCTTAGAGTAGTCTGGTAGTGTAAGTGCAGGTGCCTCCTGCAACCTCTGTTTGATCGTTTCAAATGCCACATGGCCTTCCTGTGTCCAGGAAAGATTGCTATGGAGTTGTCCACTTCCAGTATCCTTAACCATAGCTCTCAAAGGTCCCATCAAACTAGTATAGCTCTCCACCCAAGCTGAGGAATAACCAGCAATACCAAGAAATGTCATCATCTCTCTGACAGTTCTAGGCTTCGGAGCCTTGCGAATAGCTTCCAATTGACTGTCCGAAATGCTTCTGTGTCCATGCGTTATTTTCTGACCCAAATAAACAACCCTCTCCTGGCAATATTGCAACTTTTTCTGTGAAACCTTATGCCCCTTTTCTGCCAATACCTGTAGCAATTTAATTGAGTCTCTATGACATGTTTCCTTATTCTGTGAGCAAATAATTATATCATCTACGTACTGAATGACAGTGCTTTGCAATATCTGATCTATCCCTACCAAATCATCCTTCAGTACTTTATTGAAAATATGAGGACTATGCTTGTACCCCTGTGGCAAACGACTGTATTCATAGAATTGTCCCTTATATGTGAACCCAAATAAACCCTGACTTTCCACACTAAGTGGAACACAAAAAAATGCACCACATAAGTCTAACACCGTAAAATGTGTCGCATCAGGAGGAATTTGGGCTAACAAGGTATGCGGGTCTGGCACTTCTGCTGGAAAGTCAGTCAATACCTCATTCACTGCACTCAAATCATGAACCACACGATAAGTTTCATCTGTTTTTTTCAAGGGCAACAAAGGTGTGTTACTCTGAGGGTTTTTTGTTGTCCTTAAAACACCTGCTTTCGAAAGTCCTTCAATTTGTGGTTCAATCCCTTGGATTGCTTCACCTTTCAATGGATACTGATTCTTCCAAGGAGGTCTGGCTCCTGGTCGAAGTTCAACTTTCACAGGTTGGGCTGATTTCACAAGTCCAATATCGGTACTGTGTTGAGACCACAAACATTCTGGAACTTGTTCCAACATCTTCTCTTTCATAGGGTCTGAATTCTTCTGCACACTGCAAATAGATTCATGTGTCATCCGTACAGCTTGTGGCTCTCCTTGTCCTTGAGCCAAAATCATGATTTTGAGAAATCTCTGATCTTCACTCCTCCAACTCGCAAGATTCTCTTTCATCGGTACGAAAACAGCTTTATCTGCTTCTGTCATCATTTCTCCTATTTGCTTCTGCTCATAGCCTTCCGAAATCAACAAGGTCACATGTGGCACACTCTTCTCAATCTCAAATTATTTATTCAGATAATCGTCTGTGTTTATCTTCATAGCTGCTCCTTGTGGTCCTAAAATAATGCAACATGAGCTGAGTTGAACTTTCTTTGGTTGATGACTCAACCATTCCCCTGAGTTCGATTGGGCAGCATTCTTGAAATACTTGAGCGTACAATTAAATGGATATTCCGGAAGCCTCGCATCTGGCATATTTGCCACAATAAATTTCTCTCATATCTTAGCCTGCTTCAAAAAATCTTCACTGAGATTTCCAATCCAGAATACTGAAGACGAATCCATCTCTGTCATCATCAACAATTGGTAAACCTTTTCCTTTGGCACTTCTACCAGACAGCCGTCTGGTGTACATCTTATTGTACAGTTCAACTTACACAATGCATCTCTTCCCAACAATGCAATAGGTGTATGTTCTGATACCAGTATGGGTATTGTAATTTTCGGATTTTTATAGCAGAGCTCAATTGGTTCCGTAAGAGGAATCAGCTGACACCCCCCTTTTCGGATCTTCTGGGCACCCCTAGAATCCTTGCTCCGGGCCCCTATAGGGGTTCACGGTCTTCCAGATGATCTTGACTGACCCCTGTATCTTCCTCTGAAATTCCTTCTGATGTTTCCTCCTGGCCCATTGCACTCACGGGCAAAGTGACCAACCTGTCCACAATTATAACACACTTCTGAAGATTGCTGAAAGTATGGCTTAAATCTTCATCCTCTTCCTCTTTCTAAGCCTTCTCGTCCTCTTCCTCTCCAATTCTGGGTCTGTCCAGAAACTGGCTGTGGATATGAAACAACTGGTACCGCTATTGGTGGCTGGTACAATTGCGGTTGGAACTGGTCCGGTTGAAGCTGTGGCAGTGATTGTTGATTTGGTGCACACTGATTCTGCATAACCAAAGCTTGTTTCTTCTCCTACTTATTCTCCACCAGTTGTATTTGATTGAGTTTTCTGAGAGTTTCTTGGTCCTGTTCTTTCTGGTTGTGTTCCTTTTTCCTGTACAGATCCACTTGATGGGCTATATGATCTGTATAGACGCCTTTTGTCATGCTTCCAAGTCCAACCACCTCTGCCAGTTTGCTCCTTACTGGTGAGGGCAGTCCCATCTGTAGTTTAGCTCTCAAAATTGACTGCTCAATTTGACTCACATCTGGATCATTTCCGGTAATATTTCTCCACACTTGATGAACTCTTGACACATAGGCTCTCGGATTTTCTTGTTGTCCTAGTGGGTCAATCAGAATGTTGTCAGGATGCACATTTGTTGGAAACGTATCTTTCAGTGCTCTCCACAGCCGATTTCTACTTGCAGCCAACAATTCAGGGTCATTCACTGCAGTCCCCACATGTCTATTGAGTCCAGCTCTCTGAAATATTTCTTCCATATCTGGAATCCCAAGGAGATTAGCCAAAAGTCTCTTAATGTCTCCTATGGCTGACTGTGTTCCCACTGTAATTTCTTCCAATTTTGAAATCCAAGGATATGCTCCATCTTGAAGAGTAGGCAGCTTCTCAAGTATATCTGACATATTGGTATTTTGCAAAGGCTTATATTCTAGGTTTTGTCCTCGAATGATCACTGGCATCATCTTCTTACTCGTGCCCTCTTTCCTTTGCCTCAATGTATACTTTTTCTCCAATTCTTGGGATCCTTTTCTCAGCAGTTTTTTCTTCTGTATCTTCAGCTTCTTGAGTTGTTATTCCAGTTCTCTTACTTCTAAATTATTCGCTTTATCCAGGCATGATACGCATCGGTCTATATCTCTTTCTATTTCTTCTGTGCTAGTCATTGTAGGATAAAATCCTCTTGAATATGAAGCACCTTTAATCTCCAAATCTTTATCGCTGTCTTCATCTTCGCTTTCATCAGAACTAGAATATCTTGTATTCTTCTTCTTCAAACATCCATCCATCTTCTTTCCGCTCTGGCCAACCTCCATCTGATCACAGGGTCATATCCACCCATGATCTCTTCTGAATCACTCTGATCATCATCATCATCATCATCTTCAAGTTCCATCCTCCTGAACCTCACTCCACCCTTAGTTTCCAGACGTCTCGTTTTCTTCTTACTTTTGGAGTTTGGATTCATCTTTATGGTCGTTTCTGCTTGTCCTCTCTCTATTATTCGTTCATCTTCATCTCTGATGCAATAATCACCCTCCTGAATGATCACTGGAAGCTGAGGATAGACGTCCTTAAACTCTACTTCTTTCTCATAAGGTGGGGGTCTTTTTGCTGAATCCGTATGTGAGAAAGGTGTACTGACTTATGTCATTAGTTTTTCTGTCACCTTCACTTCTTTTACCATTTTCTCTATACCTTTGTTTATTTTATCGTTGGTATCTTTCATCAGTTTTTGTCCTTCATTTTCAAACAGCTTAAGAACACCCAGCTCTCTTTGTCTCTTTTCTTTTTGTTGATCCCTTTTTTTTCCTTTCTTTTGATCTGCCTTATAAATTGACAGAAGCACTTTCATTATGTTGATGACGTCAGGGTTAAGAGTCCCTTCCACTGGCCATGGTTGTTCAATGTCAGGCCAACGTTTATTCCATTTTCCAGATAACCTTGCAATAACATTAACTTACTATTTTGTACTACATCAACAGGAGTAATTACTTTCATAGTTTTGATGTCCTTTTTCCCCATTGTAACGACTCTTTTATATTCCTTTATTGTGAAATATTTTTTTATTTTAGACTATATAGCTTATGGTTCCCTCCCTTTTTAAATTTTTTATTAAACAATTAATTAATTAATTAATTAATTAATTAATAAATATATGTATAATGTTTTTTATTTTTTTATTTTTTAAAATTTATTTTATCAATTTATTAATTAGTGGCAATCTTACCACATCCGATCAGGAAAAGTAAAGGAAGTCTTTTAAACGGTACATTTCTCCAGCGCACACACCCACATAAGCAAGCGAACCGACCAGCGCACAACATTGTGAGAAATCTCACCTTATGAGCCAGCGTCTTGAGCGGGAGTCACTTCGCAGCTCATGAATGGAACACTGGAGAGACGCAGCACGCCCCAAATGTTCCTCGTCGCCATTCTGTGGTATCTAAATAATTATGCTAATTATGCTGTGAGAACAAGGAGTCCGCTTACACTGTACTTTGATTATAAAGGTTTATTATTTCAAAGGATTTCAGCGTAAGTTTACAGACATCTGCAGGCATCTGGAGAACAACGGACTCAAAATAATATGTTCTGTCCTCCTTTGTTTTAACCGTGGTATTTATATCCTATGCCCTATGTAACATAATATGGATGTTTTCCCATAAACCAATCCCAGGAGGCCACCTAACAGACCTCCTCTAACACACCATTTGCAAACATTAACAAAGTCATAAACTGTTTAAACACTACACATTACAGTACCCCGTTCGTTCCCACCATGTGATGATGACCACAGCTCTTAGCCGGTGGACTGGATTTATGGGCTGCAGTGGCATCCCAGGCACGGAAATGCATTGTCTCCGGGGAAGATCGTTCGGCCTGTCCTTGCTTTATTGATCTTGCTCCTCACAAGTTCACAACTTCCGCATTCTTGTTGCTTCGCTTGACAGAAGAGCGATTTAGTGGAGGGATGAGGTCAGATACCAGAGGAAGAGAGATGGAGAGAACAAGAGAGGAGAAGAGCAGGAGTGGACAAAAGAGAAGAGAGAGTGTTAGTTCTTCAGGGAAACATGCTGTGGGGCCAGTCAAGGAAAGATTGATACTTGAGTGTTCAGAGGTTTGCTGAAGTAGCCCACAGTACATTGGAAAGCCAGTGGTAAACACATCTTCACACTCTCTGAGGTGTTCACACATTTCCTCCTTTGCAGTGCCCACTATACACACACACATGGTCATAGAGTACACACACGTTCGGCAGTATCCAGATTTTCATACCTTCATATCGTCCTTGTGCCATCACGGAACATGAAAATAGAGCTCTTTGGCCACACACTCTAGTGGTGGGTTTGGCGTCGAAATGAGAATGCATGAGCAGAAAAGAACTCCATACCAACTGTAAAATATGGTGGTGGCTATTTTTCTTCCACTGGTCCTGGGGCCCTTGTTAAAGTCAAGATTTTCCCAGTACCAGGATATTTTAGCCAAAAACCTGGTTTCCTCTGCCAGGAGGCTGAAACTTGGCCACAAGTGGATTTTCCAGCAAGACAATAACACCAAGCACACATCAAATCCACAAAGAAATCAACATTTTGCATTGGCCATCTGTTTTTGGGACTTGTGGGAAACTCATTAAAAACCTGTGGTTTGAATTGATGAGGGCAGTCTATAAGCGCAGACAAAGGATATCAAGGATCTGTGTCGCGGAATGGTCTAAGATCCCTCTCAATGTGTTCTTCAACTCATAAAACATTTCAGAAAAAGGCTCAGTGCTGTTATCCTCGCTAGGTGAAGTATTAAAAGATATTGAAAACAGGGGTGTCAATAATTTTGACCCCTACCTTTTAGAGAATGTATTTTTTTACTTTTAAACAACATTTCTTTATCTGAACAATTGGATATCAAGAATGATGTCTAAGATGGCACCGACAGAGGGTGCCTCGCCTCGAGCTCCGAAAAACCATTGCAGGTTTTTTCGAGTGTTTTTCTCTAATTTTCGTAATCAGTTTATTTCATGCATTACTACACACACCCAGGTAGAATGTTTGGACTACGAATCGCTGGGTACTCACTGTCCACCCGAACTCCCCGAATTCCCTGAGACGGCAGAACAATGGACTAGCTTCTTCGTTGAGGTGCCGAGCTGCTTGGAAGTCCTACCGGAGAGTAGGAAGCGAAGATGCCGACGGAGAGGCAGACATGGCAGGGTCGTAGTGAGATTAAGACGCCGGGCGACTCATCCTCCATTACCGACCATACTACTCACCAATATTCAATAATTAATTAACAAACTTGACGAACTCAGAGCGAGGATCTCCTTCCAGAGGAACATCAGATCCTGCAACGTACTGTGTTTTTCTTATTCGTGGCTTTCCTATGACATCCAGACGGATTATATACAACCAGCGGGTTTTACAGTATTTTGAGGGGATAGGAAGCGAGCTCTCTCTGGCAAGAGCAAGGGTGGTGGGCTCTGCTTTATGGCCAACAGCACATGGTGCGACAGGGAAACGTACAGGAACTTGTGAGCTTCTGCTCCCCCGACTTGGAATACTTGGTCATAAAATGTTGTCATTTTTACCTTCCGAGAGAGTTCACAGGGATTATTGCCATGGCTGTGTACATCCCACCCTAAACTGACACGAAGAAGGCCCCCAAAGATCATAATTGGACCCTGAACAAACTGGAGACTGCATTCCCGGAGGCAGCATTCATTGTTGCGGGGGAATTTAACAAAAGTAATTTGAGAACCGTGCTCCCAAATTATTACCATCACATCGACTGTCTAACTCGCAAAAATTATACTCTTGACCACTGCTCTTGATCCACTAATACATTAAACGTGGATTATGTGGTGTTACAAATGGGCACGAGTAAAAGGCCCTCTCCCGTCCTCCTTCCTGAAAATCAGACCATGACTCCATCTTGCTTCTCCCGCCTACAAACAAAGACTCAAGAGGGATGTTCCAGTGGTCAGGTCTATACACCGTTAGTTCGACCCATAAGAATTCACACTCCAAGACTGTTTTGATCACGTGGACTGGAATATGTTACGGGTCGCCTCTGGAGATAACGTCAATGAATACGTAGACTCAGTCACCGGATTCATAAAAAAATGCATATATGACGTGATACCGATAGCATCTTTAAAAACGCACCCGAATCAAAAACCGTGGCTTGAAAGCAGCCTTGTAAAAAAACTGAAAGTGAGAGATGCTGCTTATAAAAAGGGCAAGGTGACCGGGGACAATAGTTTGGTTAAATAGTAAAAATATGATTTACGCAGATGGATCAAGATGGCGAAACAGTAAAGAGACAAAGTGGAGGAGCAATTCAGCGGGTCGGACACAAGGCATATGTGGCAGGGACTCCTAACCATCACGGATTACAAAAAGAAAGCCAACCACATCACAGTCACCAACGCCACCCTACCGAACGAGCTAAATACCTTTTTCTAAAGATTTGAGCACAATGACCCTGAGTTGCCGAGGAGAGGCCCCAATGACAACATGGGCTACACACTCACAGTCTCCACTGAGGATGTATGTAAGTCATTCAAACGTGTTAACACTCGCAAGGCTGCTGGCCAGACGGCATCTCTAGCCGTGCCCTCAGAACATGTGCAGACCAGCTGGCTGTTGTGTTCTCTGACATTTTCAATCTCTCCCTAGCTCAAGACTCTATACCCACCTGCTTCAAGATGTCCACTATCATCCCTGTGCCCAAGAAAGGGAAAGTAACTGAACTGAATGACTACCGACCAGTAGCACTCACTTCTGTCATGATGAAGTGTTTTCGAGAGGCTAGTCAAACACCATATCATCTCCTCCCTCCCCGACACACTCGACCATCTCCAATTCGCCTAACACCCTGACAGATCCACGGACGACGCAATTGCCATTTCACTGCACACTGCCCTTACCTACCTGGGCAAAAGGAATGCATATGTGAGGATGCTGTTCATTGAATACAGCTCGGCCTTCAATACCATAGTGCCCTATAAGCTCATTACAAAGCTTACGGCCCTGGGTCGGAACTCCTCCCTATGCAACTGGGTCCTGGACTTCCTGACGGGCCGCCCCAGGTGGTGAAGGTAGTCAACATTACCTCCTCGACACTGATCCTCAACACGGGGGCCCCACAAGGGTGCGTCCTCAGTCCCCTCCTGTATTCCCTGTATACCCATGACATGCGTGGCCTCACACAGTTCCAACTCCATCATCAAGTTCGCTGACGACACGACAGTAGTAGGTCTGATCACCAACAATGACGAGAAGCCTATAGGGAGGAGGTAGGCACTCTGACGGCATGGTGCCAGGTAAACAACCTCTCCCTCAATGTTAGCTAAACAAAGGAGCTGTTTGTGCACTTCAGGAGGAACCAGGCTGGACACGCCCCCATCCTCATCAATTGGGGCACGTGGAGACGGTCAATAACTTCACATTCCTCAGCGTACACATCTCAGAGAAGCTGAAATGGCCTGTCCCCGAGGGCCCTCACAGTGTTCTACAGGAACACCATCGAGAGCATACTGTCGAGCTGCATCACAGCCTGGTACGGCAACTCAACCGCCGCGGACCGCAAGTCTCTTCAGAGGGTGATACGTGCAGCCGATCGCACCATTGGGTGCACACTGCCTGCCCTACAGGCCACCTCCAAAACCAGGTGTCACAGGAAGGCCAAGAAGATCATCAGGGACCCCAGCTACCCAAGCCATGCCCTGTTCTCCCCGCTTCAATCACTCAGACGTGGGCAGTACAGGAGCATCATGGCAAAAACTGAAAGACCGGGCAATAGTTTCTACCTTTAGACCATCAGGCTGCTGAATAGCCACCACTAGTAAGCTACCTGCTCCCCCCTTCCCCCTGCTACTCCCCCTATGGACATCCATTATTACAATTTGTATTATTTTATTTCACTTAGTCCTGCATGTTGGATCTCGATGCCTAAGATGTTCACTGTACCCTGCAATCACACCTGCAACCCTGTACATGTGACTATTAAACACTCTGAATCTGAATCTGAATTGGTATTAGTATAAAATGATATAATTTCCCAATTTTTTGGAGTATACAATATAGCTCACTATTTGAATTATGTATTTTATACAGTCATTTTTGCTCATCTTTATCTAGGGTGTCAATAATTTCGAACCCCACTATAAATATGACAATTTATTAAAAAACGTAAAATGAATAGTTTCAACGGATTTGAAAATCATACTGTAGTTATTTCAAAATAACACACACACACACACACACACACACACACACACACACACACACACACACACCCTGGTCAGTTGACGTGGATGCTACGCTACAGGACTGTTTTGCTAGCAAAGACTGGAATATGTATACCACATCAGTCACCGGCTTCATCAATAAGTGCATCGACGACGTCGTCCCCACAGTGACCGTACATACATATCTCAACCAGAAGCCATGGATTATAGGCAACATTCGCACCGAGCTAAAGGCTAGAGCTGCCGCTTTCAAGGAGCGGGACACTAATCCGGACGCTTATAAGAACCCTGTTGTTCAGTGGTACCTATGTGTTAGGGATGAGTTTGCCAGGGAACTCAGTCAGCTGACCAGGGCCAGCCAATCACTGGCTCTACCTGCTGGGGGTAACAAACCCCCATTCCTGCTTGTGCTTTAATTGTTTTCAGGAGGGCATGTTGAGAAGGTCTGGTCTCTGTTTTTTTTATTTTTTTTATTTAACCTTTATTTAACCAGGTAAGCCAGTTGAGAACAAGTTCTCATTTACAACTGCGACCTGGCCAAGATAAAGCCAATCTGTAATCTCCTGTCCTTCACTACAACTCATAACTGGCTGGACCTTTCCTGAATGGACAAGCCTTCCCTGGACTTCCCCAACCATGTGTTAGTGCGTCACTGAAAATGTAAGTGGACTTTGTTAGGGTTCATGTGTGTATTTGACCTGTATACATGTTATATTCTGCTATTGCTTTTTTAGTATATGCTTATATATGCTTCCTTAGGATGTGTATGTGTCAGTATTGCTTCGTTTTGTGATCCCATGTTACATACTTCACACAGTCTGCCCTAGTTCTGTGTACCTTTATGTTCAGGCCATGAGATAAAATCTCTCCCCATTGCTTCTATGAGCAAGATGGCTGCCAGTCGTTTCATTGTATATCCTCACCTAAAATGGCCGACCAGTGACGTCATCATGCCATGGTCACTTCCTGATATGGTCATAGCCATATCCAACATGGCCGCTTGTTAGCATGTTAGCATCCTAGCCTTTGTAGCCACCAACACTGATGCTAACTTGCCCTTACTGTAATACATGCTGTATTTTCTTGTGTTCCCTTGTAGACTATCACTATCACTACAACACTTTCACTAGTCTATCCTCCTTATTTGCTGTGTGTGTGTGTGCCTGTCTGTAGTGTGGCAATAAATGTGTGTTCTGTACACGTCTCCTACTGGTAATTTCCGTCCTCTTACCCGGACGCTGGGACAGTTGCACCTATATCTAAAGTGGCACCTCTATCGGAGTCCACCAGCAGTTGGTGGCACTCTTTTTCAGTTAGTATGAGTTTCCTTGATAGTTATTGGTACATCAATCTATTTCACTACAGTTGTGTAGTTTTCAGAGATGTGGAAATGCAGACAGGTGGAGGAGTTTGTAATATAGATTTCAAAGGGACAGGCATTTGAGTCCCGAATTGGTGTAACAAATGCTTTATCACTCCGTGCTGTTGTGCCATCAACACTGGAGAAGCTTTGAAATGCAAACGTTTGTTTGCCAGTGAAGTCAATGAAATGCAGAACACACAAAGTAGGTCTAGCACAAGGAGAAAGGGAGTATTTGGGTTTTGTGATCCAAAAATAAAATGGGTCATCAAATTACCCCATGTGATTGTGTGTACCTGCCCAATTATGATTGATCTTTGCGAAAGAAAACAAAGTGGTGTATTTGCATGTTAAGGATGCTCTCTCTCTCTGTCTCTGAGCACCATCATTATCTCCAATGTAAAACGCTAATTTGCATATTTATAATTTATTTCCATTGGAGGAAACAATAGACTAGCAATGCTCCGCCAAGTCTGACTTTTTTTTGTTGCAGTTAATTTAAATTCTAATTTGCATGAGCAAAATCAAACATTCATTTACATACAGGAGATTATAAAATGATAACTGCCAGTGTTTGTTTTTTCATATTTGATCTGGGTATTCCCTCTAATTGCTAAATGCTGCAAATAGGGCACGCTGTAAAGCTCAGAAACTAATGTTCACAAGGCACCAATGTAAACATTTCGGTTCAAATGCCTCTGTAGGTTTTGTGTCTGTCTGTGTTTGCAAGCATATGCGAGTGCATCCATGTTTGTGTGTATGTCCACGTAGTTCCATATCGAAAAGACAAAGTAGCCTTATGCACTATTTATATGATTGGACTGTTGTCAAAACCCAGTTTGATGTTGCATATCCAGCCCCAGCCTCAGTGCTAGTGTTATTCCCTATTATGAGGGAGAGATCAGAGGTGTCCTGTTTCACCCCCTTTACAAACAAGCCCATCAATTCCAGGAGGACTCCATTACAACCCCGGCCCCAGCCTCTGTTCCCTACATGAGCCTCATTAATGCATCGCCCGACATGGGAGGACACCAGGAGATTTCCATCCCCCCTCCTCCCTCTTCCTCATCCCTCTCTCCAACCCTTCATCCCTCTTTCCAAAAACATGATTAATGGGGTTTATTTAGGGGCTGCGCCCAGGGTAAAACCTGGCCTGAGCCACGGACACGCTCCTGTTTCATCGAAAATTATGAATCAGTCGGGGCAATTTAGAGAGGAGGCAATAAACAGCAGAGTAAGCTGTTGTCCAATAAGGGATTGCACAAATACTGCCTGTGGGGATTTGCAGTTGGGTAGCGTGTGGCACAATTACTCACAGTGTGAGACACAAAAGGAGGCCGGTCTAGTTAACAAGTGTACACAGAGTTCACACCTCTCTAAGATGTTTACTCCTGCTTTTAGAGCTCCTGGCTAAAGCACTGGTAAAAATATAAATAAAACAATACATAAACTTTAAAAATACAGGTAGCCTGCTTGCGTATCTAGCCTCACATGCCTTAGCCCATTGTATAACACCATATCTCCTCACCTCCGATATTGTAGAGTCTAAAAATGTACTCACAGAGATCAGGAGACCCACAAATTCAGTTTATCCAGCACAGTTGGGGAAATGGAGGAAGTGATAAGAGGGGAAATTTGTTTTTTGGTACATGATTAGATGCATGAATACACATCTAACTCCAAGGTCTGTTTTTATAGCTAAAGTAAAGCCAGGGGTTGTTTGCTTTCACACATACGCCCACATAAACACCACTCATAAACACTCCCATATCGACTAAAACCATACATTCAGTTGAAGTCGGAAGTTTACATACACCTTAGCTAAATACATTTAAACTCAGTTTTTCACAATTCCTGACATTTAGTCATAGTAAAAATTCCCTGTCTTAGGTCAGTTAGGATCACCACTTTAAGAATGTGAAATGTCAGAATAATAGTAGAGAGAATGATTTATTTCAGCTTTTATTTCTTTCATCACATTCCCAGTGGGTCAGAAGTTTACACACACTCAATTAATATTTGGTAGCGTTGCCTTTAAATTGTTTAACTTGGGTCAAACCTTTCGGGTAGCCTTCCACAAACTTTCCACAATAAGTTGGGTGAATTTTGGCCCATTCCTCCTGACAGAGCTGGTGTAACTGAGTCAGGTTTGTAGGCCTCCTTGCTCGCACACAATTTTTCAGTTCTGCCCACACATTTTCTATAGGACTGAGGTCAGGGCTTTGTGATGGCCACTCCAATACCTTGACTTTGTTGTCCTTAAGCCATTTTGCCACAACTTTGGAAGTATGCTTGGGGTCATTGTCCATTTGGAAGACCCATTTGTGACCAAGCTTTAACATCCTGACTGATGTCTTGAGATGTTGCTTCAATATATCCACATAATTTTCCTTCCTCATGATGCCATCTATTTTGTGAAGTGCACCAGTCCCTCCTGCAGCAAAGCACCCCCAGAGCATGATGCTGCCAACCCCGTGCTTCACGGTTGGGATGGTGATCTTCGGCTTGCAAGCAACCAACTTTTTCCTCCAAACATAACGATGGTCATTATGGCCAAATAGTTATATTTTTGTTTCATCAGACCAGAGGACATTTCTCCAAAAAGTACGATCTTTTTCCCCATGTGCAGTTGCAAACCGTAGTCTGGCTTTTTTATGGCGGTTTTGGAGCAGTGGCTTCTTCCTTGCTGAGCGGCCTTTCAGGTTATGTCGATATAGGACACGTTTTACTGTGGACATAGATAATTTTGTACCTGTTTCCTCCAGCATCTTCACAAGGTCCTTTGCTGTTGTTCTGGGATTTATTTGCACTTTTCACACCAAAGTACGTTCATCTCTAGGAGACGGAACGCATCTCCTTCCTGAGCGGTATGACGGCTGCGTGGTCCCATGGTGTTTATACTTGCATACTATTGTTTGTACAGATGAACGTGGTACCTTCAGGCGTTTAGAAGTTGCTCCCAAGGATGAACCAGACTTGTGGAGGTCTACAATTTTTTTCAGAGGTCTTGGCTGATTTCTTTTGATTTTCCCATGATGTCAAGCAAAGAGGCACTGCGTTTGAAGGTAGGCCTTGAAATACATCCACAGGTACACTCCAATTGACTCAAATGATGACAATCAGCCTATCAGAAGCATCTAAAGCCATGATATCATTTTCTGGAATTTTCCAAGCTGTTTAAAGTCACAGTCAACTTAGTGTATGTGAACTTCTGACCCACTGGAATTGTGATACAGTGAATTATAAGTGAAATAATCTGTCAGTAAACAATTGTTGGAAAAATTACTTGTGTCATGCACAAAGTAGATGTCCTAATCGACTTGCCAAAACTATAGTTTGTTACCAAGACATTTGTGGAGTGGTTGAAAAACAAGTTTTAATGACTCCAACCTAAGTGTATGTAAACTTCCGACTTCAACTGTACATACATGAGCCTGGCGCTCCTACAGTCATACATGTGAAGACCTCTAACTGTCAAATTAAAGTACCTGCCCGTTAGAAATCTCACTTTTAAAAGGGAAAGGAAAGGGTGACACCTAGTCAGTTCTACAACTGAATGCATTCAACTGAAATGTTTCTTCCGCGTTTAACCCAACACCTCTGAATCAGAGAGGTGCGGGGGGCTGCCTTAATCGACATCCACATCATCGGCGCCCAGGGAACAGTGGGTTAACTGCCTTGCTCAGGGGCAGAATGACCGATTTTTACCTTGTCAGCTCGGGGAATCGATCCAGCAACCTTTCGGTTACTGGCCCAATGCTCCTACCCACAAAAGTTAATATTCTGTTAACTCATGCCCAAATAATGTTGTTTACTCATCCTATACACAAATTTGTGGCAAAATAATACATTGTAGAAAAAACACACAAAAAAATCCACCTCGAACTTGGATCTCAAACAGATCGTTTCAAATATGCTTGATATTTCCTCATAGAGTATGATGTCATACTCCTGAGGAGTATGAGCTGGCCAATCAGCGATCTACTTGCATGAATATCTTTAATGACCGGTATATGCACACACCATTTTGTTGTTTGGGTACACCCACACCATTCCAACACAGAAAAGCTGCTTTTTAACATACTTAATCAAAAACATTGGAAGGAAAAATATTTAACTCATATTGTAGTACAGGTCATACACTGAACAAAAATATAAACGCAACATGCAACAATTTCAAAGATTATACTGAGTTACAGTTCACATATGGAAAATTCATCAGGCCCTAATCTATGAATTTCACATGACTGAGAATACAGATACCTTAAATAAAAGGTAGGGTAGAGGCGTGGATCAGAAAACCAGTCAGTATCTGGTGTGACCACCGTTTGCCTCTTGCAGCACGACACATCTCCTTCGCATAGAGTTGATCAGGCTGTTGATTGTGGCCTGTGGAATGTTGTCCCACACCTCTTCAATGGCTGTGCGAAGGCGCTGGATATTGTCAGGAACTGGAACACGCTGTCGTACACGTCACAATCCAGAGCATACCAAACATGCTCAATGGGTGGCAGGTCTGGTGAGTATGCAGGCCATGGAATAACTGGGACATTTTCAGCTTCCAGGAATTGTGTGCAGATTCTTGCGACATGGGGCCGTGCATTATCACGCTGAAACATGGCGGCTGATGAATGGCACGACAATGGGCCTCAGGTATCTATGTGCATTCAAATTGTCATCGATAAAATTGAATTGTGTTCGTTGTCTGTAGCTTATGCCTGCCCATACCATAACCCAACCGCCACCATGGGGCACTATGTTCACAACGTTGACATCAGCAAACCGCTCGCCCACATGACGCCATATGCCATCTGCCCGGTATAGTTGAAACCGGGATTCATCTGTGAAGAGCACACTTCTCCAGCGTTCCAGTGGCCATCGACGGTGAGCATTTGCCCACTGACGTCGATTACGACGTTGAACTGCAGTCAGGTCAAGATCCTGGTGAGGATGACGAGCACACAGATGAGCTTCCCTGAGACGGTTTCTGACAGTTTGTGCAGAAATTCTTTGGTTGTGCAAACCCACAGTTTCATCAGCTGGGTGGCTGGTCTCAGACGATCCCGCAGGTGAAGAAGCCAGATGTGGAGGTCCTGGGCTGGTGTGGTTACACGTGGTCTGCGGTTGTAAAGCTGGTTGGACATACTGCCAAATTCTCTAAAACGACGTTGGAGGCAGCTTATGGAAGATACATTAACATTCCTGCAGTCAGCATGCCAATTGCGTGCTCTCTCAAAACTTTAGATGTCTGAGACATTGTGTTGTATGACAAAACTGCACATTTTAGAGTGGCCTTTTATTGTACCCAGCACAAGGTGCATCTGTTTAATGATCATTATTTTTAATCAGCTTTTTCAAAGCCACACCAGTCAGGTGGATGGATTATCTTGGCAAAGGAAATATGCTCACTAACAGGGATGTAAACACATTTGTGCACAACATTTGACAGAAATAAGCTTTTTGTGCATATGGAACATTTATGGGATCTTTTATTTCAGCTCATGAAACATGGGAGTAACACTTTACATGTTGCGTTTATATTTTTGTTCAGTATATTTAATAGAAATCTGCAAACACTGAAAAGTTACTTTAAATTACAAAAGGTATATTTTATTTTCTGTGCATCTGACTTAAGCATTTTGCCACAGAAATGCATCCAACAGGTTTGTAGAATCACAAACTTGATGTAATCATTGCGCGCTAGTAATATCGGACCAAATACTAAACATTTGACTAATACACATAAGTGAATCCGTCCCAATGCTTTTGGTCCCCCAAAAGGTACTGTAATTTCTAAGCGGTTCACCCAATATGGATGAAAATACCTTCAAATTAAATCTGACAGTCTGCACTTTAACCTCGTAGTCATTATATCATTTCAAATCCAAAGTGCTAGAGTACAGAGCCAAAACAACAACACATTTGTCACTGTCCCAATACTTTTGGAGCTTAATGCATAAATCCACATACTATATCTGTATATGTACAATACCGTCAGAAAGTTTTCACACCCCTTAACTTTTTCCACATTTTGTTGTGTTACAAAGTGGGATTAAAATGATTGTTTTTATTTATTTGGTCAATGATCTAAACAAAATACAAAATACTCTGTAAGTCTAACAGTTATAAAAACATTATGAAAAATAAAACACTAATATATTTTGATTAGATAAGTATTCACCCATTGAGACAATACATGTTAGAAACCATTATGGCAGCGATTACATCTGTGAGTCTTTTGGGGGTAAATCTCTAAGAGCTTTGCACACCTGGATTGTACAATATTTGCCCATTATTCTTTTGAAAATTCTTCAAGCTCTGTCAAGTTGGTTGTTGATTATTGCTAGAAAGCCATTTCCAAGTCTTGCCATAGATTTTCAAGCCCATTTAAGTCCAAACTATAACTAGGCCACTCAGGAACATTCGTCTTGGTAAGCAACTCCAGCATAGAATTGACTTTGTGTTTTAGGTTATTGTCCTGCTGAAAGGTGAATTTGTCTCCCATTGTCTGTTGACATGAAGACTGAACCAGGTTTTCCTCTAAGATTTTGCCTGTGCTTAGTTGTATTCTGTTTATTTTTATCCTAAAAAACTTGCTAGTCCTTGCTGATGACAAGCATACATACCCATAAAATGATAAAATGAGGCAG
This sequence comes from Coregonus lavaretus, assembly GCF_964263955.1. Lineage (NCBI taxonomy): Eukaryota > Metazoa > Chordata > Actinopteri > Salmoniformes > Salmonidae > Coregonus > Coregonus lavaretus. Next base: position 10,919,525 of record NC_140014.1, read on the forward strand.
CCACCAACATGCTTGACAATATGAAGAGTGGTACTCAGTGATGTGTTGCGTTGGATTTGCCCCAAACATAATGCTTTATATTCAGGACAAAAAGTTAATTTCTTTGCAAATTTTTTTGCAGTATTACTTAAGTGCATTGTTGCAAACAGGATGCATGTTTTGGAATATTTTTATTATGTACAGGCTTCCTTCTTTTCACTCTGTCAATTAGTTTAGTATTGTACAGTAGCTACAATGTTGTTGAACCATCCTCATTGTTTCTCATATCACAGCCATTAAACTCTGTAATGGTTTAAATCCCTGAGCAGTTTCCTTCCTCTCCGGCAAAGAAGGACGCCCACATCTTTGTAGTGACTTGGTGTATTGATACACCATCCAAAGGTTAATTGATAATTTCACCATGCTCAAAGGGATATTCAGAATCAGTTGTTTGTTTACACATCTAGGCATCATTCTTTGCGGGGCATTGTAAAACCTCCCTGGTCTTTGTGGTTGAATCTGTGCTTGAAATGTACTACTCGATTGAGAGACCTTACAGATTTGTATGTGTGGGGTACAGGGATGGAGTAATAAAAAAATCATGTTAAACACTATTATTGAACACAGAATGAGTCCATGCAACTTATTATGTCATTTGCAAAGCACATTTTTACTCCTGAACTTATTTAGGCCTGCCACAACAAAGGGGTTGAATACTTATTGACATTTCAGCTTAATAAAAACATTAAATGTTCTACAAACAAAATTCCACTTTGACATTATGGGATATTGTGTGTAGATCAGTGACACAAAATCTCAATTTAATACATTTTCAATTCAGGCTGTAACACAACAAAATGTTGAAAAAGTAAAGGGGTGTGAATACTTTCTGAAGGCAATATATATGTGGCCATATATATTTTGGGAGCCTTTCACAGTGTAAATTGGGTGTGTATCCACTATCCATAATCAGGGGGGTCAGGAATTTTTGGATCCCTTGATAAAGATGAGCAAAAAATACTGTATAAAAATTATACTAATACTGAGCTACATTGTATGCAAATTAATAATACAAATATATATATTATTTTAAACTAATACAATTGCTCAGAGAAAGAGATTTTGTTTAACAAGTAATACAGCAATATTATTGCCACCCCTGTTTTCATTACTCAAGCATTCTCCCCTTGCAAGGATAACAGCACTGGGTCTGTTTACTAAAAATAAAAAAAAGAGATTGGAGAACACATTGGGAGGGATCTTAGACCATTCCTCTATACATAATATTTCCAGATCCTTGATATCCTTCGTCTGCGCGAATGGACTGCCCTCTTCAATTCAGAGGTGGCACCACAGGTTCAAAAGTTTTCTGGGGCCTTGAGTTTTTCCTGATCTCATGACCTGGTCAAGTAAAACTGGGTCCTATTTGTAGGCTATGACAAATATTCTTATTATAGATTGCTTCCCTTTTAATCTGTGCTATGATTTTAGGGCTGGAGTTTTTCTTGTCGGGTCATGTGAATTGGAAATAATCCTGGCCTAAGGTGGATCAAACCCTTTCAAACTACCACAAACCTTGTTATTATTCATTCTGAATCTGATATCAAAAGAGCCAGAGACAACAACTGCAATGGACAATACTCTGTAGTTTAATTTTGTCATAAACCTATTATTTGTCCATCTGATTACAATGCTCTGCAAATATTAATTCTGTAAGCTTTATGGAAGGCAGGGTTACATTTAACACTATACACAGGAGACTTTGTAACAATTATTTTGTATGTGTACGTCATAAAACCACAAACCTTGTGTTGTTGTCCTCGTCTCTATCTGGCCCACCAGAGGTTGGGATCCTGACGCTCACTGTAGGCTCTGTTTCAATTCAAACCACAGGTTATCAATGGGGTTCAAGTCCGGAGACTGAGATGGCCATAGCAAAATGTAAAATTTGTGGTCAATTAACCATTTATTTCTGGATTTTTAAGTGTGCTTGGAGTTTATGTCTTGCTGGAAGATCCACTTGTGGCCAAGTTTCAGCCTCCTGGCAGAGGCAATCAGGTTTTTGTCTTAAATGTCCTAGTACTGATGCCGTTGACCTTAAACGTCCATTGCAGACATTTTTTATATCAATATCAAATCATATTAAGTACCTTACTGTTATTGTTTTAAATTAAAATGGCAAAAAAAGAAACAAATATAGTTTATTAGCAAAAAGCAATTTCTTAAGCCAGAATTTTGCTAGGACTGTCTGGGAGTACCCCGAGTGAGGGGCCTAATTGGAGGAGCCTAATAGGAGGGATATGTAACTTCAAAACGAGCTGTTATTGGCAGAGAGGAGGGCGAACTGTCTTTGTTATTGGTCTATTAACTTCAGAGGAGGCTGATGGGAGGAGCTATAGCAGGACAGGCTCATTGTAGTGGCTGTAATGGAATAAATGGAACAGTATCAAACATATGGAAACCACATGTTTGACTTCGTTCCATGTATTCCATTCCAGCCATTACAATGAGCCCATCCTCCTATAGCTCCTCCCACCAGCCTCCTCTGATTAACTTATGCTGCCTGGTGATGTCGCCAGGCGGTCCAAAAACCCCAACCACGCAAACAAGCTGAAATTTAAGGCGGTCTTTTCAAACAGCTCTTACACTAAAAGAGCATTATCATCATTTTCACCTCACGGTGTGGAAATACAGTGCCATGAAAAAGTATTTGCCCCCTTTCTAATTTTCTCTACTTTTGCATATTTTCTATACTGAATGTTATCAGATCTTCAACCAAAACCTAATATTAGATAAAGGGAACCTGAGTGAACAAATAACACAACTGTCACGCCCTGGCCTACAGAACTCTAGCTAGTTTGGTCAGGGTGTGAATATTCTAGGTTTGTATTTCTATGTTTGGCCGGGTGTGGTTCCCAATCAGAGGCAGCTGTCGCTCATTGTCTCTGATTGGGGATCATACTTAGGCAGCCAGTTTTCCTGCCTGTGTTGTGGGATTTTGTTGTGTTCCTGTTGAGGCTTGTGTGTTAGCCCTTTGGATAGTCACGGTTAAGTTTGTTATTTTGTGTCGTGTGTTTATTATTGAATAAACATGTTCGCTTTTCACGCTGCACCTTGGTCCGACCCGTCTCTTAACGAACAGGACAGAAGATCCCACCAGTTATGGACCAAGCAGCGTGCCCAGGAGGAGCAGAGAGTATGGACTTGGCGGGAGATAAGAGAGGATCTGGCAAGGCAGATGGAGGCCCTGAAAGGGATCAGGGTGGAGAAGGAGAGACAGCCCCAATAAAACATTTTGGGGGGGCTAAAAGGGTGGTCGGGGAGCGACAGAGAGGAGCCCCGACCACTGCACTCGTGGGGGCTCAAGGAGGAGTCCTCACTGGAGGAGGACGGGGCGCGGAGTGTAAAGGACGGAGACAGTCATAGACCTCCAGCGCCGGTTCCCAGTCCGGTACGCCCCGTACCTGCTCCCCGCACCAAGCCAGTGGTGCGTGTTCCCAGCCCAGCCTGTTCCTGCTCCCCGCACCAAGCCAGTGGTGCGTGTTCCCAGCCCGGCCTGTTCCTGCTCCCCGCACCAAGCCAGTGGTGCTTGTTCCCAGTCCGGCCCGGCCTGTTCCTGCTCCTCGCACCAAGCCAGTGGTGCGTGTTCCCAGCCTGGCCTGTTCCTGCTCCTCGCACCAAGCCAGTGGTGCGTGTTCCCAGTCCAGCTCCGGTCAGCAGCTCCACTCCGGAGCCAGAGCAGTCCGCCCTACCGGTGCCCATGCCAGCTCCGGGCAGCGGCTCCACGCCGGAGCCGCCACCGAGGCTGGAAGCCCACCCGGACCCTCCCCTATTAAGTCAGGTTTGTGTGGCCGGAGTCCGCACCTTTGGGGGAGGGTTACTGTCACGCCCTGGCCTACAGAACTCTAGCTAGTTTGGTCAGGGGGTGAATATTCTAGGTTTGTATTTCTATGTTTGGCCGGGTGTGGTTCCCAATCAGAGGCAGCTGTCGCTCGTTGTCTCTGATTGGGGATCATACTTAGGCAGCCAGTTTTCCTGCCTGTGTTGTGGGATCTTGTTGTGTTCCTGTTGAGGCTTGTGTGTTAGCCCTTTGGATAATCACGGTTAAGTTTGTTATTTTGGTTCCTGTGTCGTGTGTTTATTATTGAATAAACATGTTCGCTTTTCACGCTGCACCTTGGTCCGACCCGTCTCTTAACATACGTGACAACAACAATTACATACTTATTTCATTTATTTAATTAACAAAGTTATGTAACACCCAATTCCCCTGTGTGAAAACGTAATTGACCCTTACACTCAATAACTGGTTGTGCCACCTTTAGCTGCAATGACTGCAACCAAACACTTCCTGTAGTTGTGGATCAGTCACTCACATCGATGTGGAGGAACTTTGGCCCACTCTTGCATGCAGAACTGCTTTAACTCAGTGACATTTGTGAGTTTTCAAGCATGAACCGCTTGTTTCAAGTCCTGCCACAACATCTCAATTGGGATTAGGTCTGGACTTTGACTAGGCCATTCCAAAACGTCAAATTTGTTGCTTTTTAGCCATTTTCATGTAAACTTCATTGTGTGTTTTGGATCATCGTCTTGCTGCGCTTCCGCTTCAGCTCACAGACGGATGGCCTGACATTCTCCTGTAGAATTCTCTGATACAGAGCAGAATTCATGGTTCCTTCTATTAAGGCAAAATGTCCAGGTCCTGAGGCAGCAAAGAATCCCCAAACCATCACACTACCTACACCATGCTTGACCGTTGGTATGAGGTTTTTGAGCATACAATGTAGCTCAGTATTCTTTTTTTTTTGTTGTTGCTCATCTTATCAAGGGACCCAATCATTCCAGACGCCACTGTATACTAGGTCCAATAGAACATACAGTACATCTGTATGTGGCCAAACATTTTACTGCCGTAAATTAGAGTGTGTGCATGTACAATCAAGGGGAATGAAAGTCTACATACCCCTTGCACAGTCTTCACATTTTCGTGACAAACATTTTTATCTAAAAAGGGATTACATTAGCTTTTTTCCTGATCGATCTACACAACCTACTCCACATTTTTTCAAAGTTAAAGAAAAATTATAGAAATGTTCCAAATGACGAAGAAATACATTTGGAAAATGTTCTATACATTTCTTTCACTTAAAAATGGTGGAGTCAAATGTAATCCCATTTTAGATTACATTTCTTACGCAGCAAAAATGTGAAGACTGTGCAAGGGGTATGTAGACTTTCACTAGACACTGTATGAGTGGAAGCTCAGTCCCTCATCTAATAAGTGCATAATTAAACCCCTCTGACAATTACATCATGCATTATCAGGCCAAGCCAGATCCATTACTCCCAATCAATGGCATGGCCACAACAGGGCTTCTCCACCCACCAGGGACTGGCAGCCAAGCAGCTGCTTCTACTGAAGCTAGAAACCAGTAAGTGCTGTTTGTGATATCCAACACCAAGCATGGGGAAGGAGCAGGGTACTTAGAGCTAGGTGGAGAAAATGAAAAGTGAATTGGCCTCAATGAGGAGCTGGTGTGAGCGTGACAGTGTAGTCGGGATATATGTTGAGTCATATTTTTAAGTGTATCATTTCTTTATTGAAGTGTGACCGTTGAAGAGGACGTATGATTTGGAACATACTTCACAGTATATGTGCCTTTACAGTGTCATCTATAATTCAAGTTCTTTATTTTATCTATTCTACTTGATCTACAGTATTCATCTTCTATTATGTTGTATTGTTAGAAAATGAACATGCAGTAGGCCAATGTATCTAAAAGAGACCATCGTCAACGTAGAATATGGTCAAATAAAAAAATTGTCTCTAAATATGACCATTGAACAAATGTCACTTAATTGCTATGAATTTCCATGTATTAACTATTGTGCAGGTCAACAGCATACCACCCTGCATCCCACTGCTGGCTTGCCTCTGAAGCTAAGCAGGGTTGGTCCTGGTCGGTCCCTGGATGCTGCTGGAAGTGGTTTTGGAGGGCTAGTAGGAGGCACTCTTTCCTCTGGTCTAAAAAACTATCCCAATGCCCCAGGGCAGTGATTGGGGACATTGCCCTGTATAGGGTGACGTCTTTAGGATGTGACGTTAAACGGGTGTCCTGACTCTCTGTGGTCACTAAATATCCCATGGCACTTATCGTAAGAGTAAGGATGCTAAACCCGGTGTCCTGGCTAAATTCCCAATCTGGCCCTCATACCATCATGGCCACCTAATCATCCCCAGCTTACAATTGGCTCATTCATCCTCCCTCCTCTCCCCTGTAACTATTCCAGAATGTGTTCTGTCAACTTACCTGGTAAAATAAGGGTTAAAAATTAAATCACTGCCACTTCACAATAGACTCAGTGTATGCATAACGGTACTCAATCTAATTGTCAGCGATACCTAGTGATGGAAACATTTGAAGTACCAGGAAATAATGTCAGAGTTAATTGGAGAAGAGGCTATCTGTAGTATACCACTCTCTACCGTATTGAGGATTGGAATGTCTATTAATGAAGCCTATTGAGATCATTTGGGGTCAAATAGAAGGTTTTGAGGCCAGACTGATGCTACGACTATGTAACCAATATGAATTAAACATCAGAGGCACTTCAGCCAGCTGGAACATGTCGTTAGATCTTTAGCTGTCATATGTCACTGTAGCTAAGACTAGCTAAGAATGCTATCTCAATGCAAAGCAAGGCACTTAGAGATGGGTTGTTATGACTACCTTAACGTGACTTTGAGATTCTACTTGTAATGAAAAGTGCTATATAAATTAAATGTATTATTATTATTATGATTACCTGTAGCAAGTATTATAATGAACTATAAGTTTATCATAGGCATTATTAGCATGTTCCCCATAGGAAATGTCACTGTGTGTCTTTTACATTCATGATCACATAGGTTGTGTGTTTATTTGGACACAAGGAACAGAATTAGTGAAGTCAAGCCATATTCCAGTGTTTTTCCTACATAGATCATTATGCATGGCCATGCGGCGGGACAGGTTCAATGTCTTCATTGGCTCTGGAAGGTGGAAGGATGACCACATGCAAGCCGCCTGCCTGCCAATGTGAGCTAAGTGGAGGATGATCGTCTAATTTTGATTAATCTGCCACGTTCCCGTCTGCCTGTCAGAGTGGACTGGGAAATGAGGGACCAGAGACCCAGAGAAAAGATTAAATCACCACCCTCCTCCTCTTTCTCTTCTCTATTTCCTCCCCAACACTCCTTTTCACCAAAATTATTACATTACACGTCCAGGGGAACAACCATTAGCTCGGAACATGTTTTTTCAGGCCTGGCACAAGGCAATGTTGTTTCAGATTATCCAGTTGTTAGAGCTCATTTAAAACGAAGCGGCAGGATATCAGAGGCAGTGAACTCTGCACAGAGGGAGAGGAGGAGGTGTTGATAGAGTTTCGGTGCAGGTGACAAATGGAGAGGTCTGGGGGAGAAAGAACCGAGAATCAGATGGATTGTGTGGATTAGGGAGCTGTTGTTATTAATGGAGATGGGGCCTTTGGAGGCAACGTTTTGTATGTAGGATGTAATAATATTGGGTGATTATTATGAAGAAATAAGAAAGAATAGGCCCAGAATCTGAAATTCAAGCTTGGTGTATTGGTGTGAAACATGTTGAAAGTATTAGAAGCAGGATATTCAGTGACCAAGACTGCAATGTGCCCCTTTATTGTCTGTAACAGAAAAACCTCCTATGGAAAAGGATTAAACTAATGAGTTTACAGTGAAATAGGAAATTGCACTTATTTTTTAAGTAAAAAAAAACATGCTCTTTCAGGACAAGTAATCCTTGTGTTTAATTATTTATCTTGAGTAGACCAGTGCAGGAGATCAAGTAGATTAGCATCTAGGCTGGCACTGCCTGTTTTATGTAATCCTGCCTCAACTCCCCAAAGCCCCCTATACGGTGTCTGTCCTAATATGGACACCGTACCCCTCTCAGTTCTCATTTAGTCTGCCCTAACGGAATTAGACAGACTTCAGTAAAACAAGCACAACACATTCAAATCTACCCTGGCTGACACGACCCATGTGACCACACAGCGAGGAAGAGCTGTGACTCACTGGTCTGGACAGGAAGCCGTTTGTTAATGCGGAAATTGAGCAGACGCATGAGGATGCATTGATTGGGTCTCGCTCTCTTGAAAATAATCCTGTTGTTTGGAATTGAAAATCCAACAGTTGTAATGAAGGGGGGCGGCGCTGTGGGGCTATGTGTGGCTGTGCCTGTGGGTGTTTGAGTGAGAAAGACACGGAGGATAACTAACCAGCAAAAGCACAGCCCCCTTCAATATCAACGCATCATGCTGACAACATCAAAACAGTCTTTACAGACTCTGAAGTTAGGAAGACTTTGAGTTGGGTGTCAGACAAACTAATTCAAACCCCTCTTCAACCAACAAGCATCTAAAGCATGTACGATTGCTTTTGCTTTGTGAATTTTCCAGGTGCACATCCCATGTCATTCCAATGCGAGTGTTGTTGATTGATGCTCCTGTCTCCTGCTGATTGACTGCATGGTTGCATCAACTAGGTTCAGCCGCGGGCCGATTTTTTCTTGAGCGGATGGTTAGTGGGCCAGAACATAATTACAAATAATTTGTGGACTGCAAATTGCCTGCAAGAAACCAACATATAAAATATTTGACTAAAACATAATACTTTCAAACCAAATTCTCCCCGCAGGCTGCCAGCTGGGGAACCCTGCCCTAGATGAAGGGACCAAAGTGCACTATGGCGGGGGCATGGATGCCATGGGGCGTCCCCCTCAGCCATGCGTCAAGTCTACTCCCTCTAACCCCTCTCCCCACAGGATGTGGGTCTCTGTACCCCTCCACCCACGCAGCTATAGGTTAAGTAGGCTAAAGGCAGGACTATTCTCCCCGGGCCATAGGAGCTATGACCTATGCATAAGCAGATCTCCATTGGCTGTGTGCTGAGGTGAATTTAAAGGGCTGCGGGTTTCAAACCCTGCTCTCCCATGAGGTAAATATTTAGCTGTTCTGCAGTACAAAGCCAGTGCTCTACTGTAGTTTAAAGCTATCTGTTGTAAACGTGAACTGGGGTCATCAAATCCATATCCTGATACCACATAAATACACTGGTATTACATGATGGAAGCCAGATACAGTATGTATGATGTATGACTAAGGTTATGTTGATGGTGAGCCAAGCCCTGGGGGCCCAATTTCTTTTTTCTCCCCCTGTATTTGATCTTTACATGTTAGGTGAGATTGTTGCACATCTGTGAAGACAACACACATTTTAACTAAATCAATCAATGGTATTGGGAACTGTGAGGGAATGATACTGTAAGGGAATCATCCTACAGCGGCAGGCCACATTGTTCTATGTTGGGAAACAGAAGCTGCAGGGAAGCTAGTAGAGGCTAATGCTGGCTGAAAGGGGAGGCTAATATTTACCTCATTGCTCTGTTCTCCAGTCCGTATCGATCCGCCATAATATATGTTTAGCTGATCCTGTTCGGTCTCCTTTCAGTAAACAGGCTCCAGTCAATACTGTCACACAGCGTTTGACTAACACCTCGCCATGTAACTTGCCAGAGCCGGTTGCCGGGGTGGGGGGTGGGGGTGGGCGGGGGGGGCACACTGCATTTCAAATGAAGAGGCGGCTCGGGCTCTCCGTTTTTTCCGATGCACCAACACTGGAGATGATAATGACTAGCAGAGTTCCAAACTGTCATGTCGTGGCGTGTTTGTGCCATCTAGTAGCGCCTGGCCCCTGTGCACCTGCTGCTGCTGCTGCCGGATTCATTATGGATTTCTCTAATGGCTTTTTGACTTTTAATAGCATGGTTTAGCTCCGTGCCTGTAATGAATCACTAGATGTCATCCCAGGGCCTAATGAGAGAACTCACTATTTCTCCAAATGGGCCGACGCTCTGCCAGAGCTGTGGCAGCTCCATGGATCCTCTGCTTTATAAATTCTTATACAGTATTTGTTTGTGTGATGATCGATTAGTATGTGGATGCCAGTTTCAGAAGGATACAGTTGTATACTGAACAAAAATATAAATACAACATGTAAAGTGTTTGTCCCATTCTTTATGAGCTGAAATAAAAGATCCCAGAAATGTTCCATACGCACAAGAAGCTTATTTCTCAAAAATGTTGGGCACATGTTTGGGATGCTCTGGATCGACGTGTACGACAGTATGTTCCAGTTCCCGCCAATGTCCAGCAACTTCGCACAGCCATTGAAGAGGAGTGGGACAACATTCCACAGGCCACAATCAACAGCCTCATCAACTCTATGCGAATGAGATGTGTCGTGCTGCATGAGGCAAATGGTGGTCACACCATGTGGTATTATAATGATGACAGAACTATGTGAGTTTGCACATTCAGATTCGTGGTTGCAAGTACAATTCGCAAATGTGTAATTTAATTTCACAAGCTTGTATCATGATGTTTGAAAGATTTAACAACGGTGGCAAACTTGTAACTTGACATTTGAGTACATAAGATTTGCAAATATAATTTATTTTCAGAATTATTGCAAGTCCATTTACGACTATCAATATTCTGATGTGAATCAAAAATACCCTTGCAGGTTTTTAATCTGCTCTTGCTCGGAGTTCTGTCACTGTTGTCACATTGTCGAAGGTTTTGTAAATTTGTAGGAAGAGGTTTTCAAGTAAAATCTTGATTTGCGCACTGGGGGCAGGACATTTTGCTCCTGACTAATCAGTTCCCTCTGCCATTGGCTGGATTGTTCCATCAATCAAATCTCAGGAAGTAGCTACCCACATGATGAGGTAAAGAAAACCAAAGTGATCTACTAATCGTAATCGTCTCTTTTTTCCATGTACATCAATTTTTGTTGTTGTTAGTGAAAAGGCATGATAGAATTTTGCTTATCATCTGAAATATAATGGTACATTTCAGACAAACTCCAGACATTGCATTGACAGCCACTGTTGCGTTAGCTATCTGGCCTCTGACATTCATCCTAGCTTAACCATCAACTGGCTAGCTTTATCAGGTAGCTTTAGATATGAGGGGAAAACAAATATATTTGCTAGATAACCATGTGATTTTATATTTTATATAAATGCCATTAACGTTAGCTAGACAGCTAGCTAAATTGAAACTGCTGGGGGAAAGGTAGCTAGCTAACTCCCACCATCATCACTGCAGTCTAGTTAATGTTAGCTAGGTTAAAAAAAAAGAACTATAGCTATATTTGCTAGCTACATTTTAAAGACCTGTCACTGAGTTTTGAACACTTTGTCAAACTACTTTAATTCCACTGCCTGTTTATTGATTAATTGGTGACTGAAAAAATAGATTACTAGGCTGTTTTGGTTGGGTATCTTTTGGCTGATGTGAACATTTACATGAGTGTTTAATTAGCCTAGTTAGCCAAGTTAAGGACTGACTAGGTGTATTGTTATTCATGTTTTGGTTATTGCATTACAGGTGGAGAGGGAGTAAGATCACTAGAAAGCAGCATGCTGCCAGACCACCACAGGACCCTACAGGTATTAGTCAATGCTTATGCATTGGATATTGTATGTGAATTGACTATTTAGATCAACGATACTAACAAAATGGTTGGATTGTTCAGCAACATATGCAGTAAATGCTAACACGGCTTTGGTGATGAAAGGTACATCATTAATTTGTGATCTGCCTATCAGGCCACTGCATGCTATGACAAGGGCCTTGATGGTGACACACATCTGCTTCAAGCTGCCTGACTGAATACGGGGACCTTCAGTGGTACCTTCCCTTTGATTACAGCAAGAGTCTCCTTATCTCTGTCTCGTAGCCATTTAATGTGTACTGTATGTCACAACTCAAATTCATACAAACTGCCACAAACACAAGAACTGACTTATATTCACTTGTCCCTGGATGTGTAGACTGGCAGCCCAATTCTGATCTTTTGACCGATCACATACGTAATTTTTTTTACATCAGCTCTTTTTCAGAGCTGTTCTGGTTGGTCAAAATACCAAATTAGTGGAAAACATATCAGATTTGGGCTGCCAGTCTAAACGCAGACTATTTGTCCTATTCTTCAGTCTTGTCTGGGATATATATTTTAGTTGGCACACCTGTATGATGTCTTATATTAATAAACATGTATTCACCCTGGTTATGAGACTTGCATTGATTTTAGACCTTTTTGAATCATAAGCTCTACAGTGAGCCTACCATTAAAATTATAGACTGATCATGTCTTTGTCAGTGGGCAAACATACAAAATCAGCAGGGGATCAAATACTTTTTTCCCTCACTGTAAGTGTTGTCTTGATGGAGAAAGTCTGCATGTTGTCAGATGTTTATATTACCAGAGTAGTAACCTACCAATAAATGAACATGAGTAGTTTATACCAAACTTTATTGCATTTGGTGGTCATCCCCCAAATTTGACCATTTAGAGCCTTGATAGTTGCATCCTTCCTAAGGGAACTGTCTGCTGATAGCTAGCAGGTTTTTTGATGTTCCATGGCCCAGCAGACTCACCTGGGAATAAGGGGATAAAACGTACATTTTTATAAAAGTCTGGGAGACTTGGGAGGAGAGTGTATGAGTTTGAGTGAGTACAGTAAATCCAATCCAACCAGTGGCCCTGGGTAATTAAGCAATAAGGCCAGAGGCGGCCAATATACCATGGCTAAGGGCTGTTCGTATGTACAACACAATGCGGAGTGCCTGGATATAGCCCTTAGCTGTAGTATATTGGCCATATACCACAACCCTAGGCTTGTGTTGTGCTGTCGTCAGAAAAGTTGCAAAGACTATCCGTCAACCAATTACAAAAACGTAAAACAGCATTATTCCCCACCCAACAGCCTCATTGGACATGTGATTCATGCATTTTGGTTTGAAGGTAGCCTTACTATGTGGTTGAAGTTGTATCTTCATGTCTGTTACTTCGCTCTCACTCCCTCTGACCCCTAAACCCTCACCCCTGACCTCCCATTGTCCCAGGTCCTCCAGCAAAACCCTCTAATCACAGTCTCTCTGACAGGGAGTTACTCCAGGAGTAGACAGGTTTATGGTGCATCGGGCTTCCCCACTCTGCATATCAGTGGAGTATTAGCTATACATATTTGAAACAAATATGCATGACTCACTTACATGGAGTGCTCCATGTTCCTGCTGGTAGCAGGCCTCAACCTGGATGCAGGAAAATGTTCTGCCTTGGAGTATTGTTGTATCCATCTCCACCAGGCTCCTTGAAATCATATGACACAACTGCATAGATTAACAAAAGAAAATGGTAACTGTATTTAGTCAATTGAAGTCATTACAGCCATATGTTCTTTACACAGGAGTGTAGAGGTTTTTGTTCCAGCACTTCACTAACACCTCATTCAACTAATTGTGGTCTAAATTGAACAAAAACTTGCACAGTTTAGTCCACTGGGGCAGAAATCACCCATGTCTGTATTATTGAATGAACTTCCCAAGTTACAAGCTTTGCTACAATTCTGCATGATAGAGAACAACATGTGTGGATCTATCTAACCTTGTGAATAAACTCCAAGAACAAGATTCTTTTCCTGGTGGCTGGGAGGTTCCCAAGTTTTTTTTTTACATCTGTCTGGGTGTTAGGGATGTGCTTCAACCTGAGGAAAAGAGAAGAGGAAAAAATGAACCTCACCGGCCTCCCGAGTGGCGCAGCGGTCTAAGGTACTGCATCGCAGTGTTGCGGCGTCACTACAGCCTGGGGTTCGATCCCGTGACCGGGAGTCCCTTAGGGTGGCGCACAATTGGCCCAGCGTTGTCCGGGTTAGGGGAGGGTTTGACTGGGGGGGCTTTACTTGGCTCATTGTGCTATAGTGATGCAGTGTACTCCTGAGTGGCGCAGTGGTCTAAGGCACTGCATCGCAGTGCTAACTGTGCCACTAGATCCTGGTTCGAATCCAGGCTCTGTCGCAGCCGGCCGCGACCGGGAGACTCATGGGCGGCGCACAATTGGCCCAGTGTCGTCCAGGGTAGGGGAGGGAATGGCCGGCAGGGATGTAGCTCAGTTGATAGAGCATGGCGTTTGCAATGCCAGGGTTGTGGGTTTGATTCCCACGGGGGGCCAGTATAAAAAAATATGTATTCACTAACTGTAAGTCGCTCTGGATAAGAGCGTCTGCTAAATGACTAAAATGTAAATGTAGCGGGCCGGGCGCCTGCAGGCTGACTTCAATCGTCAGTTGAACAGTGTTTCCTCTGACACATTGGTGCAGCTGGCTTCCGGGTTAAGCGAGCGGGTGATAAGAAGTGCGGCTTAGCGGGTCATGTTTCGGAGGACGCATGACTTGACCTTTGCCTCTCCCGAGTCTGTTGGGCAGTTGCAGCGATGAGACAAGATCGTAATCACGAAATTGTGGAAAAAAAGGGGGTAAAAAATATAACTAAAATAACCTCACTGCTCAAATTTCAGTGCTGGTTCAAGTTTCTGAGAACCACAACCACATTAAATATGCCATCAATTTGTAAACAGTTTTACATATTCATAAGCTTGCTCAAGTTGTAACCAGTTCATTTTTAGCTTGCTAGTCTATTTGCAGTGAAATTGAGAGGGGTATTTTTCTTGCCAACTTTTTCATTCACCAGTTAATCAATAAACAGGCAGTGGAATTAAGTAGTTTGACAAAAAGTGTTCAAAAGTCAGTAAAAAGTCAAATACAGTTATAGTTAATAGGTTTTATTTTCTAGAATCCTAGCTAACATAGCTACACTGCAGTGATGATGATGGGAGTTAGCTAGCTACCTTTCCCCCAGCAGTTTCAATTTAACGTTAATAGAATTTTATAAACAATCAATCAGATGGTTAACTAGCAAATATATGATTTTTCCCCTCACATCTAAAGCTGCAGTGACAGTGACAGAACACCAAGCGCACAGATTCAAAATCTGCAAGTGTATCTTTGATTCACAGCAGAATATTCATAGTCATAAATGGACTTGCAATAATTCTGAAAATAAATCCTTTGCAAATCTTATTGATTGTATGCAAATGTCAAGTTACAAGTTTGCGACCGTTGTTAAATCTTTTTACATTTACCAGACGCTGTTATCCAGAGCGACTTAGTTAGTGAGTGCATACATTATTATTATTTTGTTTTGTTTCATACTGGCCCCCCGTGGGAATCGAACCCACAACGCTGGCGTTGCAAACGCCATGCTCTACCAACTGAGCTACATCCCTACCAGCCATTCCCTCCCCTACCCTGGACAACGCTGGGCCAATTGTGCGCCGCCCCATGGGTCTCCCGGTGGCGGCTGGCTACGACAGAGCCTGGATTCCAACCAGGATCTCTAGTGGCACAGCTAGCACTGCGATGCAGTGCCTTAGACCACTGCGCCACATCTTTCACACATCATGAAACAAGCTTGTGAAATTAAATTACACATTTGCGAATCGTACTTGCAACCACTAATCTGAATGTGCGACCACGAAATTCAAAATACAAACTCTCGTAGTTCTGTCATCATTATAATCACATAAACCCAGATACTGACCGGTTTTCTGATTCACGCCCCTACCTTTTTTCAAAAAGATATCTTTGACCAACAGATGTATATCTGTATTCCCAGTCATGTGAAATCCATAGATAAGGGCCTAATGAATTTATTTTAATTGACTGATTTCCTTATATGAACTGTAACTCAGTAAAATCTTTGAAATTGTTGCATGTTGCGATTGTATTTTTGAGTCACGATGATGAAGAGCATAGATAACCTTACCTCTTTGTCGAACGTTAAGTGCTCCCCCAACGGCAGGGAGCAGCCCGGGAAACAACAGGGGATGGATGATCTGGTTACACACCTGCTATACTAATGAGTCTCAGAGCTCTAAAATAAGTCACATCCTCTAACTGAGGTAAAGAGAAGAAGCGTTCCACTAGCACTCAAAAAGGTGAAATACACATTTCAATAATTTTCACACTCTATCAACGTGTCAAAACTCCAACTTTTTCCAGAATCGTCAATGTCAATGTATTCTCTATGGCGGATTATATATTCCATATGAATGTGTGGGGTCATGTCAATATCTATTGGCGGGAGGTCTGTTTGGTCTCATTTAAAAGATAGGGGAGCTTACTTCTGGATAGCCAATCAATATGACCTCTACAAAATGTATTGGCATAATCAATCACTCAGTCACATACATGTTTTAAAATTCTGTCTTTCAGCACTAGGTGACAAGTCGTATTACCATTCATAACATTACATACTTTCAGTGACGAATGTCCTACAGATATAGGCATTAATTTTAGACCTGAAACATTTGATGAAACATATCAAGCGGAATGTGAAGTCTATGCAGACTATGCACTTTTTCTGATGAATCATTGATACAAACATTTGTTGTCAAATATTTATCTTTACAAATGTGTTCAAGATCAGATAGTACTACAATTTATTTAGAGTTTTAACGAGCATGCTGGTGCGATCTGTTCATGCTGTCACATCTAAAGCAGACACCTGTCTCTCTTTACAAATTGACAGCAGGTGTTTGTGTAATGTAATCCTAGTGGTAGAACACCTTCTCTGCACTAGAGACTATAGTCTTCTGCAGAAATAAAGGTCAATGTTGTAACATTGTTGTGCATCTACAAACTGTATGGCAGTCCAGAGGTACTCATGTTGCAGTTGTACAACATCCAACACCACACATTTGTTAGGTCTAGAAAATACTATCTAACCAGAAATCAAATCCCAGGCTATACATGTTCAAGGTGATCCCCACCCCTACCTTATGCATTGACTCTCTTCTGGGT
Organism: Coregonus lavaretus; assembly: GCF_964263955.1. Lineage (NCBI taxonomy): Eukaryota > Metazoa > Chordata > Actinopteri > Salmoniformes > Salmonidae > Coregonus > Coregonus lavaretus. The sequence goes on from NC_140014.1 coordinate 10,936,294, forward strand.
TTGGATACAAT